>NC_081569.1:139329883-139560483 GCF_022355385.1 Mustela nigripes
TTTCTTTCTTTCTTTCTTTCTTTCTTTCTTTCTTTCTTTCTTTCTTTCTTTTTTTTAAGATTTTATTTATTTATTTGGCCCACTTTCATTAAATAGTGTCTCTGTCAACCATTACCGCAGCCCTGTGGCTTAGGTGATCACTGGGTCACTGTCGTAATTGATATGGAGAAGCTCCCTTTGGGGAACTGACCCCCGACCCCAGGCCCTCAAGGCTCTCTGAAAAGAGAGCGAGGCAGGGCACCCCCACCCCGCCCCACCCCACTGTCCAGCTTCAGCTGCCAGCGCTCCTCATGGGCAGAAGCATAAATGAAGAAACCCAGTAAGCCTGGGGAGACCAACATTTTGGCCTCATAAAGCCCTTTTCCTAAACAGCTGGCCACAGCTGTCCAGATTTAAGACTTACAAAATTGGCCCACAGCCCTGAAAATTGAGGGGCTGGGGTATGGGGACCTGAGTGGGGAGAGGGAACAAAGGCGTCCCTGGGAGAATGAAGAGAAGCTGCTGAATGAGCCTCCTGCCACTCATTGGTTGCGAAGACTTTTCTCTCAAGCCTCGGTTTCTCCAACTATAAAGGACAGATAACCCTTCTCCCGCCATGACACAGTGATAGCGAGGAGGAGAAGGTGGACGTCAGACCTCCCAGGTCAAGGTCTGGCCAGGAGAGTATCCTCAGTGGGCTCCCCTCAAATGCCCAGCACAGGCTGGCCCCCCCCCCACTATTGTAAAAATCATCTGCACCCTCCCCACCCAGACCCCAAGGACATGCACACCTGTGTCCCTTCCATTTCCGTCCTCAGAGACACAGTATCGGCTAGTGGTTAGTGGCAGCTCTATCAATGACCACCCAGAGTGACCACTTAGATAGGTGGTGCTTTTCCTGCTTTGCTGTAGTGGGTTTTAGCTTGACGTCACTTCCTTAAGTTCCCACCACAGTTCACAGCAGAAGAACAAGAACAGTGTGGCTGGTCTAAACGTGCCCACAGGCAAGTCTTGGGTGCAGAAGGAACGGATTCAGTCATCCCTGCTGGTGGTAGAAACCCATCCATCTGTAATGACTCAGTGTCCTCTAAATTAAACAGGCACCTTTCGGGAAAAGCCCAGTCTAATCAGGGTTTTCCTGATTCCTTCTGTCCAGGAAAGTTCTGAGGGACTAAGAGGGAGAGGCCACTCTGGCTTCAGAGGAGCCTAGGCCCTCGGGGTCCCCATCAGCGTCGGTGAGCTTTTGCGGTTCTCATAGCCAGTTTCTGAAGCCCATGGCTGCCTTGCTCACTTGTTCTTCATCACAAGGTCCTCTTGTCCTGGGTCTGGGCTCCCCTGGGTCCCGCAGCCCTCTGACAGCTGCCCCCCACACCTCAGGGGGCTTGGATCCTACCGGAAGCTCCCCAGGCAGGTGCCACATGGAGGTGTGTGGGACTGAGGCCAAGAGATCCCTCGCACAGCCTCCCCAAGCTCTGCGCCTGGTGGGGCCTTCTCCTGTCTAGATCATGAGCAGAGAAGCAAGTCATGGGTTCTCTTGGCCGGCCCCGTCCATTTATCTGGAGTTGCTCCCGCAGTTCCTACCCGCAGTTAATTCATCCCCAAAGAGGTTCAGTGTCCTCTGGGTGGACCTGCACCCAAGTGGAAGTCAGGGTCTATAACACTATGTGAGGAGAAAATGTCTACATACCACAGTGGCCCTATAAAGGAGACATTCGCTTGTAAAGAAGACATCCTCAAGCTGGGCAGCCTCTCTGGAAAACAGCATGGAGTTTCCTCAAAAAGTTGAAAATAGAACTACCCTATGACCCAGCAATTGCATGACTGGGTATTTACCCTAAAGATACAAACGTAGTGATCCGAAGGGGCTCGTGCACCTGAATGTTTGTAGCAGCAACGTCCACAATAGCCAAACTATGGAAAGAACCTACATGTCCATCAACAGATGAATGGATAAAGAAGATGTGGTAAATATACACAATGGAATACTATGCAGCCACCAAAAGAAATGATATCTTACCATTTGCGACGACGTGGATGGAACTAGAGGGTATCATGCTGAGTGAAAATGTCAATCAGAGAAAGACAATTTTCATATGATCTCCCTGATATGAGGAATTTGAGAGTCAGGGCAGGGATTGTGGGGGGTGTGGAAGGAAAAAATAAAACAAGACGGGATCAGGAGGGAGAAAAACCCGAAGAGACTCTAAATCTCAGGAAACAAACTGAAGGTTATTGGGGGTTGGGGCTGAGGGAGAGGGTGGCTGGGGGTTGGACACTGGGGAGGGCATGTGCTATGGTGAGTGCTGTGACGTGTGTACCTGGTGATTCACAGACCTGAACCCCTGGGGCAAATAATACAAATAATACACGGCCGCAAACTTCCCTGGGCCCCCCTCCTCCACGGACACAGCCCCCTCCTTCTCCCACACTGCAAACCCCCTGTTAGGTCAAACTTAGCAGAAAGTGACCCGAATGGAACCACACACACCCTATGGGCAGAAAATAAGATGTAAAATTCTATCAGTCCCTCTGACAGTCCAAGTAAAATTTTATGTGAGCAATATCCTCTCGCTCTGATTGCCATGCAGTATCATTTTATTCTGGTTTTTCTGGGCCCACTGAACCCCTGCTCTTTTAAGTGTCCAAATGCTCTGCTTGCCAAGATAAATGATTATAATTGACAGGGCATTGTCAATCTATAGCGAAGCCGATTTCATTAAGCATGCCAAGGGCCGGCTCTGGGGGCAGGTAGCTGAGCGGAGAGGGGTTTTGATCTCACCCTCTCCCTGTAGTACAGTCCACACTGCACCAAAGGCTGGAGGGCAAGAGAACAAAGGGAACGTCATGTCTCTGAATTCAAATCTTTCCCTTTGAAATGAGGCGTCCGGAATGGCCAATAAAACTGTGGAAATGGATTTCTGGCTGCATTTGATGTTAAGCCTTTAGTGTCAAGCGCCAGGTCTATTGGTTGCCTTTCTATTCCCCCTTCCCTTCTCACCTCCTTTGGCTCCTCCTGCATCGCCCCCATCTCTGGATGGCCTTGTGGGGACTTTGTCTTTTCGTAAATAGTGTCTTGGAGTTGGTAGAGAGGCAGTGGCATCTCATTTCTGCTTTGACATGAGAAGAGTAAATTAAGTCTTAACAGAATAAAGACCTGCTCTCGTGTCTGTAATAGAATCCATCTCGTCTCGGTTAATGAAGACCCAGACTTCTCCCACTTCAGTCTTAAATATCAAGACATGCCCATGTACAGAGCACCCTCCTTTGCGCCGGAGTCATCAAGTCATCATTTTCCTGCATTCCACCCAACCCTTTCTACCTGAAGAAGGTTGGAGAGAAAATCCAAGGTTCAGAGCCTCCTCCCCAATCACGTGTGACCAGATATCCAGGATAGGAGGATGTGCTTTCCTCTCGAGCAATTCACCTAGTCTGTGATTGGGAGAGAAGGACACGGCCTACCCGTGGCAATGTTCTGGCTGTCATCCCACGTTGTTCTTGAGCTGAGGGGCAGTGTGAAACAGGGCTCTGAGTATCCAGACCTACAAACAGTTTGAGAAACCCGGTGAGGCTAGTGTGCAGCCCCACCCAACCTGGTTATATCCTTGAGCTGGATCAAACAAATCGACGCCATTTACATAGTGCCTTGTGGTTCCTGGTAAAAGAAAGGACCTATGAAGTGAACAGCATATAGGACACGGAATCCAAAAACCAATTTCCAGTCCTGACGCTGTCCCAGCCAGGGGACCTTGGGTTACTTTCTTCACCCTGTAGTTCAGACATCTGTCAATGAAATCAGGGCAATAATTCCTCCCCTGTCCTGAGTTCCAAATGAGACTAACTGTAAGAGCCTTGCTTAAACTCCAAACCATGAAGTTAGCATCACTGCAAGAATATCATATATGTTAGAGTCAACCCACGGGGAAAGGATTTTTTCCTTCTATTCTTGGAGCAAGGAAACTGAGGCAGAGGAGCCCCTTTTAGTAGCCATAGAACCAGGCAACAGCAGAGTTCTGTTTGCAGGAATAGAGCCAGCCATGCAGGCTGAAAACCATGAAAAACTCCAGATACAACATATAAGACATTTTAAATGCTTTAACAGCTGGTAAGACAGTGGGAAGTTAGGTCGAAGTCAAAGTGAGAATGGGAGGCAGAGAAGGATCTCTGCCACCACTTTTGCCCAGAGGACATCTGGTCTACCCACAGAGCTGGATTTTGCATTTTTAGACACTTGGAGGGGACGGGGGACATAAAGCAAAACTCAAAGTTTACTCAAGGTGGGGAGTCCAAGAGAAGACCTTCTTTATGAAAAATCAGAGTTTCAAAGTGGGTTAGGACAAAGTAGATGGAAATACACACATACATAGACACACACAGAGAGAGAGAGAGAGAGAGAGAGAGAGAGAGAGAGAGAACAAAGTCCTAATGCTGAACAGAGAAGTCCTTAGATTGTCAACCAGGGACCTGTAATACAGCCCAGCCTCCCTCTCTAACCTCATACCTCTCTACTGTCTGATTCATCATCAGCACCTGAGCTGTTCTGATACACTGCCCCAGCTCAGCCGTCCATTTCATACCTCTCTCCTGCTGCACCTTCCACTGGCTGAACACTCACTGGCTAACAGATACTCCTCTCCACACCCAACCCTCCTTAGCCACACACCCCAGCTTCATTGTACATCAGCCCCTCCCCACATCAGTTCAATTTCTCCTAATCAGACCCTTGAAGGGAAATCAACCTTGCCTGCTTAGGCGTTAGGCTGTCTATCAATAAACCAATCAATCATAGGCATGTCTTTAAGAAATAGTTTGTTCAAGGACTCTAACCATGTCTGGGAGATAGGACAGGTCTTAGGTGTCAGTGGGGAGACATCCTCACCTGGGGACACCAGCCCCTGGCCCCCGCTTCTGTCTGTGCTGGCCCTGGCATGGTGATGGTCCTTTTCTCAGACCCTCTGGTGACTTTTCTCCTTTCAAAGGGAGCTGAGCCCCAGAGGCTGAGAAAGTAAGGGTGGTTGCACCCCCGGATGTTCAGCCTGGCCCAGAGCAGCGGAAGCCAGGCCCTGTGGGGTCTCAGTCTCCCAACACGCAGCCAACACCCCCAACCACGGCACACTCGTCCAGTGAGAGGGCCTGTCCCATGCTGTGTGCTTGTTTGCATGCAGTAGCTTTGTGCTCTAGTGGCAACCCTGGAAGGTAGCAGGGCAACCTTTATTCTGTCCATTTACAGATGAGGAAACAGCCTGACAGGGAAGTCACCCCACCAGTGCAGGAGAGAGCTGGTAAGAGAGCCAAGGCAGATATGACAAGGTATGCTCAGACTCCAGAGAAGGGCAGGTCCCAATAAGTTGGCCTCTAATCGGACTTCTGCCAGTGGAGCTCTCCTTCCCACACTTAAGTCCACTCAGTGTCTGTACCAGGTAGACCACAGCTTCTGTAAAGTGAGGTGAGTTGGGTGTCCTCTTCCTGTCGCTGGATGGATGGGGCACTCAATAGGGACAGGAGAGGGATGGAGGCCAGGAGGGAAGAAGTGCCTTGTGCTTCAGCCTGGATGAAAAGTTGTTCCTGGAATCTTTAAAATGTCACCTGGAGTTGGGGAGGGGAGAGGGTGTCTGATCTGTTGTTTGTTCTCTAGAAGATTTGAATTTACCCTTGTAGGAAGAAGGTCATACTTTCATAAGATTAAATTAAATTAAAGTAAAATAAAATAAAGTAAAAATACCAGATAGGCTTTTCTGGGTCTAACAGAGGCCTGCATCTGGTATTTGTGAACCACACTATTTTATATTCAATTCAACATGCATTTATTGAGCACCTATTGTGTACCAGACACTATTCCAGGCTCTGGGGTGCAGTATTGGATAAAACACACACAAATCCTTGCCCTCATGGAGAACACAGGTGATAAGTATAGGTAAGTAGGATGTGTGGTACCAACTGGGTATAAAATGGTATGGAGAGAAACAAAACAAGAAAGGAGGTGAGGGAGAGTGAGGAGAGGTGTGAATGCACGTGTGGTGATCAGAGAAGGTCTGTTGACAAGGCACATTTGAATACAGACTTAAAGAAGACAAAGCAGGAGCCCTTCAAATAAAGGGCATTCCAGATATACAGAATGGCAAGTGCAAAGGTCCTGTGGAACAGAGGGCAAGAGAGAACTGGGAGATGAGGTTAAGAAGTGGGGCCTTGAAGAGGTAAGATAACTTCAGAGGAAGGAATCTACATAGTGACGTTCTAGGATGAGGCTCTAATTCCAAGAAAATAAAGTGTGTGCAAACCCGACTACCTCAAGAGGACCTGGCAAGGCAGATTGAGAGTAGATGTTCCATGAGCCTAGCGTTAGCCAGAATAAATGGTGAAAATACTCCCAGACAAGGACGTATTGATGGGTTTGCCCTCAAAAAGCAGGGAGGCCATTCTGAAGAAGGGTGGAATTTGGGCACCTGGGTGGCTCAGTTGGTTAAGCATCCAACTCTTGGTTTCAGCTAAGGTCATGATCTCAGGGTCATGAGATTGAGCCCCCTACAGGGCTCCACACTCAGTAGGGAGTCTGCTTGAGATTCTGTTTCTGTCTCTTCCTCTGTCTCTACCCTCAGTTGTGCATGCTCAATGTCTCTTAACTCTTCCTAAAATAAATAAATAAATAAATAACTCCTTTGGGGGGAAAAAAAAAGAAGTTTAGGATTTTTCTGGAGAGTGTCGACATTTCTACCATCATTTACTTTGACAAGAAGTCTGTTCTAGAAGAAAAAAGGACAGGACAGCCAGACTTGGCCTGGAGAGGAGAGAATGGATTCTTCTCTCTGGGCCCTAAGGAGGTGGAGAGGGGGCATTGGCTGATCCCCTGCAGAAACAGAGGAGGACCCTCCCACTGTGGGATCCAAGCTGACCTCAGGACACGGCAGCAGGAGGGAGACTTGTAAGAACCCAAGGATTGTGTCAGCCTTCAGATGCCTGTACATTATTCCATAGTTCACCCTTCCCTCTCACCATCCCTGAATTTGAATTAAAGCTTGACCAGCCTCTGTTCTGCCTCTGCTTGCCCAAAGGGATCTGTTCCTGGACAGGACCAGAGGGAGGCTTGCACATACCAACAGATAGATGGAGGGCAGAAGTCTGTGCCACTCTGGCTGAGATGCCCAGAGATCACTGGGACAGATCCATGAAGTATAGAAACCCTTTGAAGAACTTTCAGGGATACTGATAAAAGATAGGAGTCCTTTGGTCAAGCTGAAGAAAGGCAGGTATCACTGTAACCTGAAAAGTAAAAGCATGGCCAGATAAATGCACTATCTCTCCATTCTGAGACTGCTAAAATGAAGGCAAAACACTTTAAAAAAAATACTAAATACTTAAAAAAAAAAAAAAAGCAGAGAATTCAACAAATCTCTACAAGATGGAGAGAAAGAGAGAAAGATGTGATGGAAGAAACAGAGCCAAGAAGCCCCATTCCAGAACATTCAGAGAGACAGTGGGCCTAGAAAGCCCTGACAGTCTCAGAAAAAGGAATATCAAATACAAGAAGGCAGGAGTGGGATGTAGGGTTGAAAATAACCCTTGGATCCAGACACTTACTTGCCAATCCCACACACACAGAAAAAAAGGGGGCCAATATCTACTTCCCTTTAAAAAATAAAAATGTGGATTGGGGCACCTGGGTGGCTCAGTTAGGTGTCTGACTCTTGATTTCAGCTCAGGTCATGATTTTAGGGTCATGGGATCAAGCCCTGCCTTGGACTCCACCCTCAGTGGGGAATCTGTTTAAGATTCTCTCTCTCTCCCTCCCTCTCCCTCTGCTCCTCTCTGCTTCCCCCAACTCTCATGTGGATAACCTTTCTTTAAAAAAATGAAAGGGGGAAAAACTAGGAACGTTACTATAGCCAACCACATGCCTTTGTACATAGTTGAAGGAATACAAAATGTATAGATATGTGATTGAAAATCATAAAGGCAACTAATAGAGCAACTAAAAGTTCGAGCATGTGCATGTGTGTGTGTGTTTATACCTAAAATGAGGCAGAGGGAGAAGGTGTGGTTGCTGGTCCAGATGAAGAGATTATCTTTTCCAGAAGAGGGCTGATACACGACATCCTAACTTGATCAATCAAAAATAACAGGATCGATGCATTTAGCGTGTGTAGACAGGGAAGTTGTCACCAAGACAAAAGCAATCAAAAAGGGTTAACAGAATTAAAAAGTGTTTGACTTAGGATTGATGTGAAGGGGTAATGTGACCAAAGACTATTACTTTTCATTAGAAACATGTCTCTAGGGCGCCTGGGTGGCTCAGTGGGTTGAGCCTCTGCCTTCGGCTCAGGTCATGATCTCAGGGTTCTGGTATCGAACCCCGCATTGGGCTCTCAGCTCAGCGGGGAGCCTGCTTCCTCCTCTCTCTCTCTCTGCCTGCCTCTCTGCCTACTTGTGAGCTGTCTCTGTGTCAAATAAATAGATAAAATCTTTAAAAAAAAAAAAAAAAGAAACATGTCTCTGCTCTTTAGTTTCATTAATCACACACACGGGTATTTAATACGTACCTTTACATAACATTTTTAAGTAGGTTTGACTTTGTCTTGCAGTCACAGGTGATTTGAGACTGGGATGCGCCAATCATACTTGTGGTTGTTGAGATATTATCAGCTCGTTGCTGCTGCTGGCTTTGTCACTTTTGTGTAGAAAAGATTTTACACCAAAATCTAGATTTCTTTGTCTCACTCTCCTCCCAGATCACACCCAGAAAGCAATATTTACAAAGAAAAATAACCCAAAAGCAGTTTGAAAACACATTTTGTCGTATGAATACCCCCATAAAAATCCTACCACTTAAGGATTCATTCATCTACCCGTCAGTCTTGGGTTGCCTACGAAGAACAATGATATTTTCGATACAGAATCCATCTCAGTGACACATGGGTTTTCTTCCCAAAGGAAGGACACAAAGGAGAGATGCAAGTCTAGAAACCCTTCCGCAGCACACCCTCACTCACACCTTGGTTTTAATCCACTGTCTACAAAGAGAACCGAAACCAAGGTGTTGGGAATTTTAGACCCAGCCATGTTTCATTTTTGCTAGCGGTTTCCCCTAAGAAAGTCACACCTCTGATCTGGACTTCAGTTCTTTCAAATTCTATTTGAATAACAGGGCTTGGGACAGGAGAGTGTACAATATGAGCCCTTGTTACCTTGAGCTAACTGGTCAACCCAGTGTAGGGAAGGGAGAGCTATCTAGCTCTGAAGGCAGAAGAGGCAAACAATGTTATCACAGAGGACACTTGAAGCCTCAAAGGACAACCTACAGGATGCACCAGAGGAGGCAGGCAGCTGCCTGTGAGGCAATCCCATGTGGTGGAAAGATCGCAGGCCTGGGGGTCTAGAGACCCAGAGTTTAGTTCCAGCTCTGCCAAAGCTTCACCGGATGATCCTGAACAAGTCAGTACAGCTCCATGGGCCTCGATGTCCTCACTGGGAGGATTCCAAGGTTCAACTAGACAATGCCCGAAGTCCCTTCCAGCTCTAACATGCTCTCATTCCATGATTGCGTGACCACCAAATAAAATCAAAATCAGAGCTTTTGCATCACCCCGCGTGTTGGCGAAGACAGGGAACACGCCCATGTGTACATGAAAAAGCCTCCGACACTGGGTGGTTCAGCTTCTTGTTGTTGTTGGGTTGCTGGTTTTTTCATCCTTTCCTGAGCTTATCTGCCTGGGATCAAGGGCTCCCTCTCCAATGCAGGTGCTTATCTGCCTGCGGAGGCCAAGGGCGCACCTTAGTAACCCAAAGTTTGTGAGGCAATGCCCGTGCCTCTGCCACTGCTAAGCCACCACCTCTGGCTACAACAAGGCGTCGCCTGATAAACAGATCGGCTGTATACACGTCTGCCTGGGAAGAAATGACACTGCCTGCCAATCTGCTCCTGCCAAGGTCTGCACACAGCCCTCTGCAGGGTGGGTCTGAGTACAGGGAGACACTGGGCCATCCAAGATGCTGCCAGACTTGGGGACAGAATGGGTGGGAGATACAGGTCCTGTGGACAGGGGTTCCTAGGCACTTGGACTGGAGGGCAGGACAGAGACCTACAAGCTGTGAGAGGAGGGGGCCTCCTGGAACACCAAAATTAGGTTTGGTGTCAGTGCATCAGGGGGAAATGGCCTACATATCTGGATATTTCTAAATCCCGGGATGCCTCATTCTTTGAAGGAAATTTTCTTGAGATCTGATAGTCACTAAGCATCGAGGAAACAGGTGAATCCCAATATCTAGGTCCTTCCCATCAACGAGTCCTCAATATGTATCCTTTGAATAAATATCCAGTAATGCAATTGCTGGGTCATAGGGTGGTTCTATTTTTAACTTTTTGAGGAACTTCCATGCTATTTTTCACAGTGGCTGCACCGGGTTGCATTCCCACATTGTTCATGGGAAGAGGCTGCTCCCCAATGTTCATAATATTGTCCACAACAGCCAAACTATGGAAAGAGCCCAGATGTCCATCAAACAGATGAATGGATAAAGAAGATGTGCTAGATATATACAATGGAATATTACTCGGACATCAAAAAGAATGACATCTTGCGTTTTGCAACGACGTAGCTGGTACTACAGGGTATTATGCTAAGCAAAATAAGTCAGTCAGGGAAAGACAAATACCATATGATTTCACTCATATGCAGAATTTGAGAAACAAAATGGGATCATAGGGGAAGGAAGGGAAAATTAAAATAAGAAGATGAAATAAGAGGAGACAAACCATAAAAGACTCTTAACTCTAGGAAACAAACAGGGTTGCTGGAGGGGAGGTGGGTGGGGGATGAGCCTTAAGGAGGGCACATGATGGAATGAGCACTGGGTGTTGTATGCAACTGATGCATCACTGAACTATACTTCTGAAATTAATATGTTAATTAACTGAATTTAAATTTTAAAAATGATAATGAAGTTCAGAATAAAACCTTTCTTTTTTAAAGCAAAAAAAAAAAGAAGAGTCTGCAGTCTACTCATGAGGGGGAATGGACACATAAAGCAAATAATCACAGTCCATTTTATTCTTTCCCTTCTCTGATAAATATAACATGAATGTCTAGGGAGTGCTGGCACCATTCTCAGTACTAGAGGAATTCAAGGAAATAAGAAAGGAAAGATGTCTGACCTCTCAAGCTCATATGCCTACCTATATTCTGCCCATCTTCCGAGGATAATGACCACAGTTGGTGGCGTGCTTCCTGCGGACGGGGCACTTTGCTGGAATTCTGCGTTTGTTAGCACCAGTCACCCCAGCAGTAGTGATCGCCAGGCAAGATCACAGCTCTTCCTATTTCACGTCCCAGGAAACTAAGGTTTGAAGGGCAGGGGCTTTGCCTGAAATGACTCTGACAGTAGGTGACACCGGACCCAGGTCTGCTGATCTCCACAGCCTGGCTTCCTTTTATCACATTGTTCTGCTACATCTCAGTCTTCCCAGATCCAGAAATGTCCTTCTCCGTGCCTTGTTCTCAGCCTGCTCTTCCCCTCTCACCTCCTGTCCAGGGAATGGCATCACCTTTGGTCAGTATAGCACCGGTTGTGGTGCAGTGACAAATAACCCTAAACACCCATGGCTGAAGGTGACACATATTTACTTCCCACTGACACTCTGATGACATGGTTCACTGGCCACCATTACTTAGGTGTCCAGGTTGATGAAATTTGCATTTCAGTGTGTATCCCTGGTCACCAGAATTTGCATCTCAGTGTGTATCCCCGGACACCATTACTCAGATGTCCAGGTTGATGAAATTTGAATCTCAGTGTATATCCCTGGTCACTCAGTGTGTATCCCCGGTCACCCCGGAGCTGTGTGGGGCTGGAGGACCTTTCATCAACCGTGAGCTGTAATGTAGGTCAGCTCCACTCCCAGCCCAACGGCCAGAACCAGCCACGTGGACACACCAAAACTCATGCAAGGAGACTGGATGCTGGGAAACAGTAGGGAAGGCCACCAAGATCATTATTGATGATCACAGGTTCCCTGAGGGGGAAGCATTAGTCTTCTGGGATTGCTGAATGCTTTTCCTCCCTTAGCCAGGAAGTAAGGGAACATTCCTGACTCTGGAATTCCCTCAGACTTGCAGGACTTGGGGGAGGGGGGTGGTTTACTTAACTTCTGTGAGTCTCTGTCATCTGATCTGAAAAATGGTGGCAGTAATGCCTATCACAAAGTTAAGATGACAATTTACAAGCTGATGTGTATAGACTATGTTTGGTAACTATTTGGGTTCACTGTTTACCTGCCTTCCCACTCCTACCACCATCTCCCTCAGAGGTCCCCCATCCTCTGCTCTCGACCCCACGCCTGGCTTCTCTCACTGGAACTCCTGCAACATCCGCTGATCCCTCTGCCTTGAACTGAATTCTGTCCCCCACGCAATGGCTGATCTCCCTGAGCCACAAATCTTGTCTCATTGCTTCCCTGCCCTTAATTCTCTTATGGTCCCTTGCAGCATTCATGATATCGTCATACCGCAATCGATCCTTCCAGGTTTCCAATTTTCCCACATCCTTTCCATCTTTCATACACTGAACCATTCTCATTCCCCAATTCTTCCCTGACTTTTTGTACCTGCCCATCTGTTCAGAGTGACCTTTCCCTACCTCATCTGGAAAACTCCTATTCATACTTCAAAACTCAGCTCACGTGTCACCTCTCACAGGAAGTCTTTCCCAGCTACCTCAGTAGAGTTCATAACCACTGTTGGTCTCTTACTGTTGCCTGAAATTGCATTATCAGCAGTCCACTCCCTTAAGCTAAAGTTTCTCCACTCAGTTCTCTTTCATAATGGCAGAGAGCAAAGAGCCCAGAAAGAGCAGACCAAGGCTTGAGTCTGACCTCAGGGCTCTTCCGAACCCTACTTTGTAATCTTAGAAACGTCATCTCCTGCTTGCTGCTCTCCCAGAGTGCAGTGGCTATGGAAATACCTCGCCCTCTGCGTAACCACCACCTGCCTGGAGCTCTTCCCATCCGAGAATCCATCTGTTCCCAAGGTGACAGACATTAGCACTGACCCCACCTGCAGGAGAGCGTCCTCCTTACCCACTCCTTGGGATGACCCCCTATTGCAGAGCTAGGATATCCTGAGGTGTTGCAGTGTGCGGAATTCCCACGGCAAAACTTAACACATGTTAATGGAGCAACACAAAGTTGGAAGGGGATGGTTATTTCCTCCCAAACAAGCCCCATGGTGGGAACAGGAGCTTTTGTCCTTATACCCTTAGTTGTAGAGGCAGCCAGAGCTATGGCAGGACTTCCCATCTGTCCACGTAATTCTTTGGCGAGTTGTCTTCACCGAGATAGGGAAACAGAAGCACAGATGTGATGTGGCTCACTCGGGGTCCTCCTGTCATTTCAGGTATGGGCAGAAACAAGCCACAAGAGTCCTTCTGGCTTTCAGGCTTGTTACTGAGAAACCCATGGACAGGCAAGCCAGGCAGCTTGATGATAACCCACAGGGATGCAGGTAGCTAAGAAGTGGCAGGATCGTACAGAGGAATCTGCTCAGACATGGAGGGAAATGAACCGGATCTCGATCCGTCCACACAAAGGGATCTCCAGAAGTAGATCAGTGGGGAAAATAGAGGTCAGTCGCTAACAGTTCTGCACGGTAGGTTGTATTTAATATTGCTTATATAAATACGCAAATGTTTAATCACAAACACATTAATACATATTTTGGGGGAGATGTGCATAGCTTTAAATGGCTTGGAAGGAAGAACATCAAACTCTTAATAATGGCTACTTCTGCGGCAGAGGAAATGGACCAGGATGGGAATAAAGGGGAGGGGGCGCAGCTGTAGATTTATCTGTACGGTCCTTGCAGTCGTTAAAGCGTCTGGCGTCCTCATCGATGACTTGCAGAATACTGTTACCATACACACAGAAAAATAACTGAAACGAGTATGGAAAAGGGCAAATTTTTAATTCTGGGTGGTAGAAATATGAGGTGATTTTAATTGTTTTTCTTTTTTTTTTTAATTTCAAAAAAAAAAATACTATGTAAAAAAGCCTGGCTTCAGATCCCATCTGCTAACAAGCTCTGAGACTCTTGGTGACCCGCTATCCCTCTATGCCTCAGTTTCTCCATTGGTGACTGTAGGCATGGGGTCAGGCATACACTCAGGGAGCTCCTTGTTCTCAGCTCTATGAGCTCTGCACATAGGCGGGCCAGATCCCTCTCTAACCAGGTGATGTTTCCAAGTTGGATTGAAAATCAATCAGATGTTTCATGCAGAAAAGGCATGGATTGTGCACAGAACAGCTGCCGAAGGCAAGAAAGACAGGAAGAAGAGAAGGAAGAACAATGTACCTAGTTAAGGTCCATGCTGAGAAGCAGCCATTGAGTCTAGCCAACACAGGACTCAACTCTACCTCTTTTCTGCCTGCATGTGGGCGTGCACATGCACACACTCACACACACTCACACAACCCACAGCAGGGCTGTGGAAGTGATAACTCAGACATCAAACCTATCTCTGATCAATGGACTCCAACGAGTTCCACGATGTCTCGATCCAAGAACCAGGTCAGTCTATCAGGAAATACTGTCCTCTAGGTTCACCCCACCATCTCTAGCTGCTCTTCCCCAGGGCACACATGCAGAGCAGGTCATGTTTCCCCATCTAGTAGAGTCAAGAAAATGGAAGCCATTCCTAGGTCCCTGTCCCCACACCACTACACGATCCTCACACATGCCATCTGGCCATGTAAAATGCTCCAGGACAGTCAGAGTCTGACTTGATCCCAGGGACCATGAGCCAGGGAGGGAGGAAAGAATGTGGCCCCCCTCGTCCCCAAAATAATGGATGTCAGCTCCCTGCCCTGCCTGGCTAGCACTGGGCTGAGCACACCATGTGCTCTTGCTCACTGGTCTTCCCAACACCAGATGTCACACGCAGAAATCCAGAGCTCAGGAGCGCTCTGTCCAATCCTATACTCTGCCCAGCCCAGGCTGGAAACCTGACCCCAGTTCCTGGGTTTGCCCTGGACAAAGTAGCCACCTTCAGGCCATTTCCATCCATATCCCATTCTCAACATCCTGAGACAAGAAGCAGCCATCCTTCAACCATGCCCATATTTGCAGGAGAAGAAAGTGCGCTTTGGAGTCATCGAGCCAGCGTTTGCAATGCCCTGCCTTCCAGGTCTGAGAAATGGCATGAGGATCCTCTCACTCAGGCAATGCTCTGGAGGGAAGCAGGCAAGAGAGGGGGTGTGAGCGCTCCCTAGAACGAGAAGATGCTCAGCCAATTCCTCCCGTGTGCGGCAGGCCAAACACGGTCACAGCTGCCCCTGGCCCCTTCTCTCCCAGAGGCTCAGACAGACCTGTAGGTTCCAACGAGAAGCAAACTTAATGTTCTGCCACTGGCTGCCTTGGGTCTGCGGAGTTGCAGGATGTGGTCAGCTAGAACAGCAAGGCACATATAAACGAGCTTCCCAGAGGCCTTTGCAGCAAAGCCACAAGTTGGGGAGATAATTTGTTGCCTTTGCTCTCTTTTCATAATGCACTCTACGGCTACCAAAAGGGGAAAAAAAAAAAGGCATTTTCTTCCAAAATACTCTTCCTTCTCATGAAAGGGTAAGCATGGAAATTATTAGGCCTGAGAGGCGATCTGCTGTGCCAGCTTTGAAATCTCACCAGGACATCGGACCGTCTGCATTTAGAAAAGAATCTGAACTCCTTTATGAGAGCACGAGGCAGTCCGCTGGTATTCGTGGAGCGTAAATCATTCAGGCATGGAGAAAAAACAGAAGAGTTTACAGCGGCTGCTCGGACAAAACAGCACTTTGATGAGCTTCACATAAATGAATCCAAACCATTTTTTTCAAAGTCCCTCAAAACATAGGAGGCTTGGAAATTAACACAGGGCTGTCCTTTAAAAAAAGAAAAAAATGTACTTGGGGCTTTCTAAAAACGCCAATGTTTGAAGAACATTTTTAACTCTGGCCTGACAGCCCAGCCATTAACTCTCCAGCTAAAAGTGGACTCTGGGGGCCTGTAGGAGAAGCTCATAAACCCCAGGGATGAAGCCCTCCTGGAGGGGTCCATCCATCTACAGAGACAGCGCTAGGAGGGGACGTGGCTCGGACCCCACCGCTCACACGCATCCTTCCTCCGTGTCAAGCAGGTGGCTCGGGGGAGCAAGCAATTCCTTTGTGGCACAAGGGCAGTTTCCTGCACGTGAACATTAGGGAACCTCTTGCCGGCGGCTCTCCTTCAGCAAGTGCATGCCTCCTCTCCTTCCCCGTTCGTCCAGCAAGACCAGGACTCATCTTGTCGCTGGACCACTGGACAGGAGAGGATGGAGCCCAAGGCTCTTGAAAAGTAGCAGAAGTGAGTGACAGGAGCAGGCCTAGGGAAGGAGGTGACAGGAGGCAGGCACAGAATTCAGCACCCTCCCTCACCCCCCCACAGGGAGTCGGGCAAGTGAAGGGGGGCCCCCGTCAGGGAGCAGAGACCCTGTATTCAAAGACTAATCCAAGAGGAAAGAGAAGGGGATGGGAGCCCCAAACCTGAGAGTGAGCACAGGCCCAGTCCCCTGGGCAGTCGACAGAGAGTAAGAGCCTGAGGGTTGTGCATAGACTTGGAGAGGAGTGCTCGGGGAGCACCTGTCAGGAGGGTGGCAGAGGAGTTGAGGAAAGCTGAGCTGTGATCCAGTTGCAAGAGAAGGGGCAGCTGATGCCACCGGAAGCCCCGGGTCTGGGCTGGACCATCGGGAATGTCACATTTGCAGGCGAAGGGGCTGGGCTTCCGTACCTGGCATTCACCAGATGTCTCCCTGGATGAGGACCTGTCACTCTGGGCAAGGAAGCTCCTTTGGGCTGAGATGATGTCCAGCGGTGATCTGACCATCATGCCAGGCACCTGAGCACAGGAGTGTCCCTGCCCTGAAGTGGGCGCTGGAACAGCTCACCGCCCTATCAGCTACGCTTCCCCTCTTGTGCTCCCTGGACCATCTGCTTCAGATGCGCAGCTTGCTTTCCCTGGAATCAGCTATCCCAGGGTCCTGGCTGGTCTCTGTTTCCTGAGAAACTTGTAAGAGGAAGGTTAGTAGGACAAACTATAGCCACCATGGCTGCCCCGGCTTCCTGGCCGCGTGCTGGGCTCATCAGTCTCCCCTCAGCTCCCCATTCTGTACTGCTGTTACTCTTGGCCGGCTCACTACCAGTCCGGGCGGCTGCCCTGCAATGAAACGCCCCATTTCACCAAGAAAAAAATGTAGCTTAAGGAAGCAAGGGAAGCAAGGTTGGGCAGAGGGAGATACTGAGCTATGATGAGCTCTGCTCCTTCCTAATTAGGGATCAGACCCTGGCATCGCTGACCTGCACACTTTCAGAATTCAATGTCTTCTGTAATATCCTGCTGGTCTTATAATTAAGACTTGGGCCTGGTCCTCAACTTCTGCGCCCTCCAGGAGGATGGATCTCCTTCTATGCTGCCCTCTGGCCCTCACATTTACCCTTTAATTGGTGCTTAATCACCCTTAGCATTGCACTGTTTCTGTAATGCATGGGTTGCCCCCAGCAACAAGCATCCAGTTCCATAATACTTCTAATGACTTCTCCCTCCCTCCTCACCTGAGAAATTCCACCTGCCAGTGCGTCTCCTCCAACATCCCACCCCACATCCCCACCAGGAAGAGATTTAACAGTTATATCGTTACAGCCTTCCAGTGTCCATCCATATGGCACCGACTACCAGTGATGGGGTTTTCATGGCCAGTCGGTCAGCAGGCGATCTGGCTCCCAAATCCTACTGTAGAGCTTGTGTCCTAGGACCTCTCCATCAACACTGGTTGCTTGAAGGATTCCCAGGTAATAGCCTATGGAACGAAATGTACACGTGAGAGGTTTGTTGAGGTGAGCTCGTGGGATCTACACCTGTAAGAGAGCAAGGGGAGAAGGCCTGAGCAGAGGCCAACCACAAGACTGGCATGGCATCGGCCAATCCCCTGGGGAGCTCCAAATCTGGGATACCCGCTCAGATGCCCTAAGGAGACATGGGGGTGCCAGGCCTTCATATCCTTGTATGCTAGAGTCGCTACATATGGGATACCTTTGGGGAGAAGGAGTTTTCAGATAAGGTGGTTTCCTTCAGCCAAGAGATTCCCAGAAAGAGACACAGCTCTGAACCAGCCCTGGCCAATTGCCCCGGAGCCAGGAAATAAGTTCCTTAGTCCTAAAAGTGTTTATGTGTCATAAACCACAGTGTCCCCTACACCGTCTGTCCTCCCCAGCAGATAAGACAAAGTCCATCACATAGCCACACAAGGAAATGTGTAATTACAAACCCTTTGTGGTGTTATGGTGGCGCTCTGAGGTGCGGATAGGTTCACAGAGCCACAAACCCCCAACAGTGAGTGACTCTTACTTCATCTGGAGGGTCAGAGAAAGTTTCCAACAAACAGAATTCGAGCTGGCCCATCCCCGAGGAATGAGTAGGCAAGACACCAGTGACTAGAGGAGGGGCGGGCCAGGCAGACATGAGCCAAAGTCAAGGCACAGGAAGGAGCACGACATCCTTGAAGAAGAACAAGGAGGCCCCGGTAGCTGGACAGGGAGCAAGGGAAACCCTGGTCTCAGGTGAGGCCGGGCAAAAACGATAGAGAACCACGTCATGCAGACCCAGGGGCATGGTGGTGGGGGTTTCTATCTTTACCTTAAGAGCCACCAGGGATCCGTTTAAGAGGATCACCAGCCTATGGACTTGGCACACGGGTCATTTACTTGGGCTCTCCAGAGGACCTGCCGCTGCTGACTTCAGCACTTGGAAAGGTGGATCGTGCGGTGGTCACCACTCTCTGCTCTAGAAGTGAGCTAAAGTGACCTCAGACAGCCCAGGACATGGTTGGGGGGAGAAGTCAGCAGGAACCCCGTCAAACAGGCACCCTGGAGGAAGACCCACCCGAGTCCTAGAGGAACAGGAGAAGGACAGAGGAGCAATCGCCAAGATCAGGCTTGGGTGTGGCTGCTTGTGGGGGGATGAGACCTCAGGGAAAGACACACTGAGGCTCGGGGACCACCATGGCCACGGAGAAATGCACCGGATGACCCGAGGGCGCCGCGGGGACCGCCAAGTCCCAGCAAGCAAGTGGATTCTGTAGAGGAAGAACAAGGCTGGTGGGGACCAGATCCCAGAGCAGGCCGCGTGCCGGGCTGAGAAACCTGCCCCTTATCACGTGGGAGATGAGAGCTAAAAGCCCTGCTCATCCTGATGTGGCATGAAAGATGGTAGCCACAGGCATCCCACTGGAGTCCTGCGGTTAGCAGAATAAAGGCCCCTAAAGAGGCCACGTCCTCATCCCAGCACTGGCAAACCTGACACTGTAGATGGCAAAAAGGACTTTACCGATAGCGGTAAGGCCCTTGAGATGCGGAGATCATCCTGGTTTATCCGAGTGGCCCAGGGCAGGGGTCAGATTCCGAAAGAGATTTGAAGATGCTGCCTGTGCTGCTGGGTTTGAAGACAGGAAAGGACACTGGTGGCTTCTAGAGCAGAGACGTCAAGAAAGGGGACCAAAGCCCACGCCAGAGGCCCAGCAGGACTCTCGGATCCTTCGGGGCGGCATTCACACGGAGAGGAGCAAGAGGCCTCAGAAGGGCCCTCACAGGCGCTCTTCCCCATCTCCTTCGGGACCTCTGAGGGCTGCGGACACAACTAACCTCTGTGGCTCATTCAACACTCTCAGTGTTTCCCTCTACCAGAGCCAGGTGAACGCAGGAGCAAAGAAAGAAAATCACAAGTCCTAACACAAAACTTTACCCACACGATAGAAGAGGACCCTGGCTGAAAAGTCTCGGCCCTTCGGGATGTCAGCAACCTCGTGCCCGGAGCCCAGACTGTCCCATCGGTGAGGGACGGAGGGCGGGCGGGGGGGCCAGCCATAGAGCTCCGTTGCACCTTACAAAGCTTCCCACCATGGCCAGGCTGAGAAGCAAGGAGACTAAGTGTAGGCCGGTGACCTCACCTCTCAGTGCGGGCTGACCACAGGATGAGCGCCTCTTGCTTCTGCACCTTCTCTGCTCAGGTTGGGTCTCCCTCAGACAAGAGCCGGCGGAGTCGGCTCAGCTGGTGTCGTAGCTCCCTCTTAGCCTGTGCCAAAGTCAGCTTCCCTGGTGATGGGCCTCCCGCTCGCCCTCCTGACTTGGCAGCCCCCAAGCAACACAGGCATCACCATACTACAAAATTCCTTGGTGAGACGTTCCCCCACCTTCCTTCCGTCCTGCCCACCCATGTGGGTGACCAGAGGTCTGCCTCTCCGCAACTCTGCTAATTGCCTTCCCATAGCTGTCCTCCATTTTCTCTGGTTTTTGGTGCTCTGGCTCCCCAGTGTGAAGTAGCACAATGCCTCGGGTGTGGGGAAAAGTGCCGAACAGAGCATGCTTCCCTCCCCCTCGATCCAAGGGCTAAACCCCCTGCAACGCAGCCTCAGATCCTATTAGCTTCTCACGAATTGCCATATCATCCTGTTCACCTACATGGAGGAAGACCCCCCGACCGCTGTCCCCCACCACTACGAAGGTGACCTGCCCCACCCTGACCTTGCACGCTGGTTACGTGAAGCGCACTGTACCTACCCAGCCTCTGCAGCATGTAGGGCGCTGTGGGCACAGGTTGTTGCTCTGCTTCCTTGGTAGGCCTGGGTTCCTCCATAGCAGCAACCCTGTCTGAAATGACAGACTTGCCATTAAAAAAAAAAAAATTAGGAGCTTCTTGCTTTCAGCTCAGGTCATGATCTCAGGGTCATGGGATCGAGCCCCTTATTGGGATCTGAACTCAGCACAGTGTCCTGGAGATCTGGAAATTCTCTCCCTCTGCCCTCCACCCCCACCCTCAAATAAATAAATAAAATAAAAAAGCAGATAAATAAATAATCCTTTTTTTAAAAATTAGAGAAAGAGGAGAGATGAGAAAGAGGGGACAGGAGGAAGGGCTGCCAGGAAGGGCTGCCAAGGCCGGAGGAGATGGAAAGTTGTGGAAAGAATAGAGGAGGGGCCCAGGGAAGGTGTCACACCTGCACAGGTTCATGATGGGAGGAAGCCCGAGTGACAGGGGACCTGCAGAGACAGGCATGGCTGAGGGCATCAGGTGGGCTCAGGACCATGGGAGTCCAGGCCTGGGTCCGGCGGAAGTGTCCTTTGGAGGGTCTAGACAGCAGAGCGAGAAAGGGGAGAGAGGTACAAAGACCACATGACACAAAGGGGAGCAGTGCTCTGGGCAGCACTTTGGCTCAAGGCAGTGCTGTCTGGTCTGGCCAGTCTCCTGGGAAGACGCCAGGGCTCCTCTCTGATGCAGTGGACATTGGGTCTCTGGGCTGCAAAAGCATAGGTTCGGCCCCAGGAGCCTGGGCTGCTTGCCCTCTCTGCAGGGTCCATGCAAAGAGAAGCTGTAGGGAACCCAGGACCTGAGAAAATGGAGGACAGGGTGTGGCGAAGAGGGGAAGGACCGAGACTAGAGAATCAAGTGAGATGATCTGTGTAAAGCTATCAACACGGTGCCCACCTCTCAGTAAATACTAAATGGTGACAATGGCAGTGGCAGGTAGAAGGAGGGAAATCAGGAAAAAAAGGCAGAAAGAGGGGGCGCCAGGGTGGCTCAGTGGGTTAAAGCCTCTGCCTCCGGCTCAGGTCATGATCTCAGGGTCCTGGGATCGAGTCCCCGAATCCAGCTGTCTGCTCAGCAGGGAGCATGCCTCCCCTTCTCTCTCTGCCTGCCTCTCTGCCTACTTGTGATCTCTGTCTGTCAAATAAATAAATGAAATATTTTTTTTTGAAAAGAGGCAGACAGAAATAACTAGGTATCTGCTGAAAGTCTGCCATGCGCCCTGGGCACCTTCCACCTGCCTTCACCTTCTGTATTTACATGAATCCTGCTCAGTGACTTATGGGATGGACAGACTTAACCTCATTTTACTGATGTGGAAACCAAGGCACAAAGGATGAAGACATTGCCCAGCCAAAAATGCGCAGGGCAGAAGCCAAGGTCTCTGATTCTAAAGCTCCTGCCTTCCAGCGAGGAGGAGAGATGCACAAAGTATGGGATGAACAGCTCCGGGGTCCACCAGGCTAGACACAGAAAACCCAAACTTATATTCTGGCCCTGGGGAGCTTCCAAAGTTCCAAGGGGGAGGCAAGAGGTGGTCAGAACAAGAATCCCATCTAATGCGGACCATGTCCCAATAGAGGGTACACGACATCCTGGGACCCCAGAGGGGATGAGGAGGGAGGACTTCCTGGAGGAGGTAACATTTGAACTGAGCCATATGATGAGAGTCCATTTTCCCAGAAGGTGGAGGCTAATTTGGTTTAAGGCAGTATTTGAAAACTGGCAGCTCTCTGACCATGTTTGCTCTCCTCCACCCTGCCACTAATTCACCCGCCTCCCACAGCAGAGTCCAAACCAACAGTGGACCCCAGAGGGAGTCCAAAAGTACCCACCTTCCTCGGTCTTTGTTCTTCCTTCTATCCAAGAAACTTTCAGACTCCATTATCTCTACCCGAGGACATTCAGTCTCTGGCTGGAAAAGGAACTGTTTTCGCCAAGCCGTCTACTGGCAAAGGGCCTCCCCCAGAGGACGGAGGGCTTCCTGGGTTTGAGCAAGGGCATGCATCGATCCACAGAGCACAAGAGGAAAAGAATAGTATCTCACCCAAATCAGTTACGTAATTCTTAAAAGGCAGCTCTCAAATAGGAAGAGCATTTATCTATTATGACCATTTTCCATTTTTAGTGGTAATTGAAGTTTTTCATTGGCAGCTCATGCTAAAAGCACCAACACATTGTGATCTTCCCCGCCCGTTCGAATGCAATTAGAGAGTTTAATCAAACTCCACAGCAAATGCAGTGCCAGCCAGGCTATTTTTGAATTTTTCAATCTAGAATCATTTGAGGACTTTTTAATTGTTAGTTGGGTTTATTTATTGAACTCAGGCTTAAAAGAAAAATAAACAGCAAGGAGGCAAGAAGTGGCTGGAAATGCAAGAAAAACCCAATCCGTGCAATTTAATAAAGTCTGTCCTTGTTAGCTCCAGTGGCTGCTAAACTCCAATGAATTCAAATTCTAACCGGGTCTCTAACCATCACATTATTTACATCTTTCATCTATTATGATATTTCAAATAAGATTGCTGTAAAATTGCCCCAACTTTGGGCAACTCTAGATCATAAAATAGGAACATTATTGCATTAAAGGAGAGGAACTGTATCTCATTTAAAACACATAAGCACATAATTTCATGGATGTATATCTGTAGCTGGATATATATCTATGAACAATGAAATTGCCCCAAAATTAAAAGCCTTCTGGCTATATATTTGTAAACACAATCAGATCACAATCCAATAAAGGGGCCCTTTTGAATTAATGTGCATCACATGGTCTTCCCAACATTACATTTATAACTTTCCTTTCGAACAGCTCACTGCCTTCTCTTTGTCTCTATAAAAATGCAGGGGCTTGTGTGTGTGTTTTCTTGTTTTCTTTGGCTAATGCTTTATGTAACCATTCTTGTTTTTAAGGCAAGAAAATCGGATCATAATTATGAAAAATACTGAAAGAAAGAAAGTCACCCTTTTATACCTGCATAGAAGGAGAATCTCCATCTAATTTCTCATAACTTCTGGCATAAAACACTTTGCATTTTAAAAAGAAACTGTCATTTCACTCATTTTTATGATTCTGATAATGAGAATGGGACTTATATTGTTAAGCAGGAAAGTGCAGTGATTTTATATGCACATTAAAAGAGAAAGACCGTTCCCTTAATTTAGATCATTTAAAACAAAACTTTCCGAGTGACAACCTTTTAGCTCTAACTCATTCATCTATTACAGTGCAGTACTCGTGGGAAAGTCATTCCTGAGACACAGGGTTCAAAGTGAACACGTCTTCCTCTTTCACAAACAAAGTCACATCCAGGGGGACTGAAATGCTGTGTGAGTTTATTACAAGGCATCCCAGAGTCTGATGGAAGGAGTCTACACTGAGAGCCAAAAGATCTAGTTACCACCTCTGCTCTGCCTTGTGTGGTGTTTCCAAATACATAAGGGCCACTTTACTTCAAGTGCCCAAAAGCCAACTCAATAAAACAAAAAGAGGACTCATTGTCTCATGTATCGCCAAAGTCTATAGTGAAAAGATTCAGGCATGGCAGGATCCAGGAGCTTCAGCAATGCAATGGAAACCTAGTCCATTTCCAGTTCTGTACTCTTTTTCCCCTGTGTTGGCTTTATTCTTGGGACTCCTGTAGTGGTCCTTAGCAGGTAGAGGCTTCCATCACCCTTGCTGCTCTTATGTTCACAGATAATAGAACCCCTCTTTACTTGTCACACTAGAAAAAGCCCCAGTGTTCACTCCCATGGACCATCAAGAGTCACCACCCATCCCTGAACTAATAATCATGGTGTCCAGGGCAGTGGAATGCACTATGAGCCCATGTCCAGGTCACATGCACAATCTTAGACTAGTGGTATAAAGTAGACACCATCTAAAGGACATGGATGGAGAGAGAGGCTACAACATATCCTCAGATGTGTCAGGTCCTCATAAAATAAAAAACCACTAACTTAGGAAACAAATTCTAAAGTCCATTCCTAATGTCCTGGTTCCCACACATTCATCTACAAATTAGGATCTTGGTTCAGATTTCTGGCTTGAAGGTTAAACTCCTTTGTAAGTCTTTTGAACCTCTGTTTCTTCATCTGTAAAATAGGTGTGACACTACTGCTCCCACAGACTGTTATTGAGATCATGCATGTGAAGATATGAGTTTCAATAAACAATATTCTACCGGACTAAACTTAAACTGCACATTATTATTATGGGATACTTTGGGAAATGAATCTGCAGATGACACTGAATCGATGTCTAAATGAGTCACAACAGATGCACTTATTTTAATCGTACCTGCCTCCATGTCTGACAGTTAACCAAGGAAAGGGACATCAGGGTCCATATGGTCATCTCACCACGATTCAATAAATGCATCTTTCATTGTTAACTTACATGGTGTGAGCGTGTCCTTTACTCCTCGGTATGGCTCCATTTCCTTTAGACTTAACCTGAATTGTAAAGCAATTCAAATATTCCTGGGAAAAGATGCTGGGGATAGGTAGAGTCAATTAACAGCCGTGATTAGGATCTGAGTCCAGAGAATGGCAGCTGGATAGGCAACTCCCTCTTGGAAAGACAATAAAATAAAATTAGCTTTGCTTTTACTTCCATTATCATAGCTTCATTTTCTTTTTTGGAATATTGACTTTACTTTACTTGTCAATTTATTTACTTTACTTGTCAATTTATTCACTTAATAAATTTAACATAGGATCATTGTGAAAATACCCAGCAATGCAAAAAAAAAAAAAAAAGAAAGAAAGAAAGAAAGAAAGAAAAAGAAAAAAGAAAAGAAAAGGTACAAAGAGGCAGTGGGGAAAAAATTATTCAAAATTCCACTACTCAGAAACAATGGTCATCAATATGTGGTAAATATCAACCTGGTCATTATTCTATGTGTAATGATAGATAAAAGGAAAGGGAGATAGAAAAATAAAAGAAAGAAAAGGGGATAAGTGGCGGGGGGTGGGAGGTGGGGTACCAGGTGGTGGGTATTATAGAGGGCACGGATTGCATGGAGCACTGGGTGTGGTGAAAAAATAATGAATACTGTTTTTCTGAAAATAAATAAATTAATTTAAAAAAAAAAGAAACGGGAAAAAATATAAAAAATAAAAACATAAAAAAAAGAACGATAAGGGGATAAAAATAGGAACATATTATGCTTACTATTTTTAATATTTTTAAGTACTAAATTCTCTTTTATTTGAATTTAACGGAAGAAAAAAGAAACTAAAGTAGAATGGGAAGACTTCGTCCAGATCCATTTCCTTCCCTACATAGCCTATGATCCTTCCTAAAAGATCCCTCTAAATTAAGAAAAGAGATTATAGCACCCATTGAGCTAGAGTCATCTTTAAATTACATTTTAATTTTAGACTATTAACTCCCTGCTATGAAGGAAGAGGAAATTAACATCATACACTTCCCCTCTCCCTACCACTCAACTTCCGTTAGCAGTGTACCTGCTGTCTAGCTTCCTGATATTTACATTTTGTTCAGTGAACAAGATTTTAGATGGTCAGTCCCGGTCCTGTATTTAATGACAATGTTCCCCGTGTAAGCACAACATCATCATTCCTGAATTCCTTATTTTAGTTCATCTTTATGTCATCTCAATTTAAAGTACAAAATAAATGGGGGGGGGGGGTTCTACTGGGGAACTGAACTGTGTTTAGTTTCCCCAAAAGATTTGTAAGTATTGCAGTCTGCAAGTCTGTGTGTACTTGTCAATATTTCCAAAACCTTTATATCTGAAAGACAGTATAACTTGGCTTAAAATTCATGGAATGCACCTTTTATTCCTATCTTCACCACTTTATAGGTATTCAGTTCTGGCACTGACTATAGCTTTGGAACCTTCTAAGGTAACCCTGCCTGTTTTTGTCCTTTATGCCTTAAGATTTGCATTTTCTCCCAGAAGCCAACAGAGATCTTTCCTTACTTATGATATTCAGTATTTTCACAAAGACATATATTAGTGTTGCTATTCTGTGTCACGTTTCCTTGGGACATGATGTACTTTCTGAGCAGCCCATTACTTATTTCAGTAAAGTTTTCTTCAATTGTATCACTTAACATTTTTCTGTGTCACTTGTTCTGTGACTTTGTCATATGTATTTTGTCTGCCTATCTATTATAAAGATATACCATTTTTATAATCATTTAATAACTTTATGCTTTGAAAATGGGGGGGGGCATTTTGGTTGACACAATAATTGGTGGGTTGTATAACTGGCATTTGGGGGAATGAGTGTTAAAAATCCTAAACATCCTTCAACACACAAAGTCTTCCCCCATGATGACTATCCTGCTCAAAATCCCGATAGGGTCTCTTAGCATTAGTGTCCTTGATGATGTTTCCCATGATGTTCATTCTAATCTTTAAAGATTCTAAGAAGACCTTAATTTGTGTTAGGTTTTTCTTCTGCATATCATTTTTTTCCTTGAGCTCTGCTCACTTTTCATCCTTTTATTGTTTTATAATTTCTCTTTTGTGCTCTACCTTAAAAAAATCATACTTTCTATATATTGTTAATAGTTATATTTATTGATGAGTTGTTATTTTTATTATTAACTTTTACTATTAATTAGTATGTGTCTACATTTTCCCACTACTTTCTTGGGACAATTAATGCTATAGATTCCTTTTATCTGACTATTGATGAGGGATTTCTATTCATCCATTTTATGGTTATTTTATTTTTATAGTATGATAAGGTCAAAGGCTGGTTCATCTATGTACCTTTTTGGATTGAATGGAGCTAGTCGTGTGCTGACCTGGGCAGAGGGGAGAAGGTAATGAACTGGTCATTTCAGAAGCAGACACAGACTGCTGTGTGGAACCCCTCTGTTCTGACATGTGATTTCCTTTACCCTCAAGTATGTCTCTACCCTGTTTGGCTTTCAAAAAGGGCTTAACTTTACTACGGGAGGTCTCTGCATTTGACCTTGCGTTTCCTGCCTTTTTGTTCTCATCCATGTTACTCTATATCCAGCACCTTTTCTTTTTTTTAATTTATTTTTTATTTTCAGCATAACAGTATTCATTATTTTTGCACCACACCCAGTGCTCCATGCTATTCAGCACTTTCCTAACCAAAGAGCTTTGGCCCAGGGCATTAAAAATGCAGGTTGGTTCCTCCTGTATCTCTACCACCCATCACTGCAAGATGTCCACTGAGTCTACAGCGGGACTTCACCTGCCCATGTCCTAGGTGGTGCTCTTATAACTGTGGGTCATTGACTGACTATCTCTTTGAACACAGGGTCTGGTACTCAGGAAAATGTGTGTCCTACTCAAGGTCCAAGGAGGTGGGTGCCAGCTCTGGACACACTCCTGGTATTCTGTATTTTACAGGTTTTGGAAGCTATGCATTATGTCCTATGGTTTGGGACTGTGACTTCCCCTTGTTTTTAAAAAAGTGGTTTCATTCCACCCTTTGATGTGTGGGATACATTTTGAGGGATAGTCATAGAGAAAAATGTCCTATACCAACTTCATTAAAAGCCTGGTTTGAGTCTTGTGTAGAAAATTTAAAAAATGGTTTCCAGTTACAAAGTGTCTTCATGATCTTAGATGCATTTTCCTAGTTGCATGACCTCAATCCTCAGTTTCTTAACTTTATCTCAGATTTATCTGTAAAATACGGATAATGATCCTTCTGAAACCTCACCGAGTTGTTCTGAGAAGGAAGTAGATGAATTCATGGAAAGAGCTCCGCATAGCCCGTGACAGCCAGCAAGCTCTCAATAATGTCTCCTAATATCATTACTATTATCCTCCCAAGTCCACGAGATTGTTGTCATCGTCCTTCTGTTGCAGATGTAAACGCTGAGACTCAGGTTAAGTGACTGTCCCAAAGCTCCACAGTAAATCAGTGGCAAACTAGTTTTGAAAACCCACACCCATCCTCTACCATGTTGCCAGAGTTGAAAAAATGACCTGGAGAAGACTCTTCACCCAACACTTTCAGATTCACTAGAACTTTGAATTAAAATGTACCCATTTTGTGGACGAGAGAAACCAAAACTGAGTCGTCTAAGTGAGTCACAGAGTCAGGACTGGAACATGGACCTTCAGCAATCCAGTGCACACCACATGGGAAAATGCAAAGGCACTAGTTGACATATGCCCAGAATAGGACCTGCACCTGGACAGAGAGGGAGAGGAGAAAGCAGGTGACAGGAAGGGAAGTGGGTCCTACTCACCGGTGTGACCATAGATGAGTCATTTCACCTCTCCGAGCTCAAATGCCTCAATGCAAAATGGGAATAAGAACTGTGTTGTAAATGTTATATGAAAAATTTTATAAAACAGAATCTACTCTTAGGTACCTGGGCAGCTCAGTCAGTTAAGCATCTGTCTTCAGCTCAGGTCATGATCCCAGGGTACTGGGCTCTGTGCTCAGCGGGGAGCCTGCTTCTCCCTCTCCCTCTGCCTGCAACTCCCCCTGCTTGTTCTCTCTCTCTCTGTGTCAAATAGATAAATAAATAATTTCCACAAAAAAACAAAAAACAAAAAATACCCAGAACCTACTCTCTTATCTCAGTTTTATTTCAAAAAAATGTGTATCCATCAGGATGTGCATCTGTAAGGTCATGTCTCCTTCTCAGATCTATCTACTTACCTGTCTAAACATTGGGAGAACATAAACAAAACATACTTATGTGTGTGTTTCTGGGTGGCAAGGATACAGGTGATTTTAATTTTCTCTACACACTTCAAACTTCCCTGTAAAGAAAAGAACATGTGTTATTTATATTACCAAGGAAAACACAAGTCTTACAAAAATATTGATCTTGCAGGGTTGTTGTAAGATGACTGAGACAATGAGGGGATGGGAAGGTGCCAGGGTCCTGCGCTCTGGCCGGCAAGAATCCATCCCCCTGTCGCCGGCCTGTGACCCGGGCACACACCTGCTATCCATCCGTGAGCTCCGCGTCTCTAGCAAGCTGAGTGGGATGAAGTGGATTCCTGCTCAGCATGAGGACTGAGTGGGATTCCTCGCTTAAACGCCTCACAGGAGGCCAGGCACACAGTAGTCGCTCCCCAAATGTCAGTTCCTTTGCCTTCGCCGAAAATTCCAGCTGGATCGTCTGCAAGCCTTCGAGACGTACGGGCCAAAACTGCAGCCAAGAACTCCTGAACAATACTGTTTATTTATACAGTAGGAAGATTGAAATCGTTATGCTTTGACTGGCAGGCGCTATTTATAGGCCTTGTTCCCAGCGAGCTGTTGGGATCAGGGCACTCCTCAACAAATTTACCAACTCCCTGGCTTGGCCATAAAACTGCGTGGATATCTGTGTGGGCCTCTGCTTCCCAACCACATGAAAGCAGAATTCCTTCCCTGTTCCATTAAGCGAAGATCGTTGCCTGCAGTAAACAAGGCACGAGAGGGAAGGGGCCGGAGCAAACCCTCCAAAAATGAGGGGTGGGGCTGAGCAGTGGGAGCAAACGCCGACCTCCTCCTGCTCAGCCCCACAGGCGGAGTCCGAAGGGGGACCACTGCGGATTTCATCAGAGTCCTGGACGAGCCCAACCTCTCTGTGAGTCTGTCCGCATCTCTCGCAGGTGTTGACGGAGCCCAGATCCGGGCAAAGCCCTGGAGTGAACACTGTGGGTGTGAATGGATAAGACCGGCCAGTCAGAGACTGAGAAAGGGCATGCCAGGTAGAGGAGTCCGAGTGGGCACAGCTGCAGAGGCTGCAACAGTGAGCGGCAATAGGATGGACAGACACCTGGACCTTCACGGAAGCCACCAGCAATCCTGGCACAGCACAGACGCTCTGGAGATGTTGGCTGGACGGACGCTGATGTACTTGGGGCCAAATCAGGGCAGAAGGAGGTTTCTGGAGGGGAGGAAGGCCAAGCTTTACTTCTGTCCTCAAACCTCTGGCCTCTCCCGTGTGTTGAGCTGCGCAAAACCACACTAGGTTCAGTCCTCGGGACATCTGGGACCCACAAAGTCCTCCCTGCTTCCAGGACAACTGAAGACATTTTTAGAGAGCCCGGAGGACCCATTTGGAGCTTGTACGCTGCAAATGCCTAAGGCCTATTTTTCGAAGTCAGGGCATTGAAGAAAACCCAAACTGTATCTCTAACACTTTTCTTTCTTTCTTTCTTTCTTTCTCTTTCTTTCTTTTTCCTTCTTTCTTTTTTTCTTCCTTCCTTCTTTTCTTTCTTTCTTTCTTTTTTTCTTTCTTTCTTTCTAACTTTCCTTTAAGTTCAATGTGTGCTTCCATTCAGGGGAAACGCAGACCACATGTTTTTAATCCATCGACCCTTAAATCATCAAAATGTAGGCTGATGGTGTGGAGGCCAACAGGAACAGCAGAGCCTTTTAAAAATGGGGGGAGGGGGTTTGGGAGAAGGGGGTGGGATTATGGACACTGGGGAGGGTGTGTGCTTTGGCGAGTGCTGTGAAGTGTGTAAACCTGGTGATTCACAGACCTGGACCCCTGGGGATAAAAATATATGTTTATAAAAAATAAAAAATTATAAAAATTTTAAAAAAAAGTCCTCCTCTTTCTTGAGCAATCAGGAAGTAGCCTTTTTCCGAGACAAACCAAATTTCAACTCCAAAGGGGCCGCAGACTTCAGCCCCAAGCTCAGTACCCTCCAAAGCCAAGCAGACTCAGAACTTGGCACAAGTGTGATTGTGATTGTGGAGGAGAAGGTGTTTGCATGTGAGGGGCCATGTCTCGTCTCCCGCCCATTCCTCCGAAGATCTGAAGGAGAAACGGAGGAAAAGGGAGGAGAAGAGCCACTCGTTTGAGGAGACAGGACAAGTGAGTGAGGAACCAGAGAGGGAAAAGCAGATTCTGATCTCCCCTGTGTGACCTGGGGTGGGTCACTCAGTCTCCATGTCATCCTCGGGCAAGTGGAAATTAATACCAGGTCCATGAGGCGGTGGGAAGGAGGAACTGGAGGGGGAGGGGAGGGAATAAAATGAAATAAGATGAAACAAAGCAAAATGCATGTAAATATACATCAGGAAACACACCTGGCCAGACAGAACGTCATTCACTTTCTCCCACACTCAGGACCAAAACTCTGCCTGTGCCCCCCTAGTCACAGGACCTGTAGTCCACGTACCCACCCACCAGCTCTCTGTGGCTGTCTGGGACAACATCAGCAGGGATTCCACAGCCAGGCCACAACTGGGCGAACAGATAGAGATCAAAGGCTACTGTGGCCCGAGGACAAGAGTTTACTGTGTAATGAACATAACTACATACACCCGATCCTGGCACCTTACACCAGGGCTCCTCACTAGGTAGTAACAACAGCAACAACAACCGATGATGGTCTGTTCCAACCTCCTCAGGTTTATTTGTGGACCTGGTCCCATGTGCCTCATTCTGTCACTTTCCCAGGGCAGAGTTCTGCGTATGTGCCGTGATGTCAAGTGCGCCCCCTCCCCCACTCCCTGGCCAGAAACAGACGAAACCCAGCTCATGATCTCACTCATGGGCACGTGCTGGAGAGAACCGTGTTCGGTTAGAGGGAGGTCTGGATGGGCAGCATCCCCACGTGCCCTCCAGTCAGCATCCCCCTCTCCCCAGCAGCTACAAAAGTCTGGGAGAGCCTATCCCTATTAAGTAATTTGCAGTCTGAAAAGTAAAACTGGATAATAGCACAGACCCTGGAGTCAGACTATTTAGGTTTGATTCCCGGCTTTCATCTGAACTGTGTGGACTTGGTCAGGTTATTCGACACCCGTGGGCCTCCAAACTTTCCTCGGAAAAACTGGACACCAAGAGTCCCCACTCGATGACCGCCACGACACTACATTAGTTGGTCCATGCTGTGCACTGAAAGCAATCCTCAGCACATGGTGTTCCCCAGGGGGGTTGCCAGCAGCAGCAGCAGCAGCAGCATTGGCCCAGAGTGACAAAATCTGTGGGCACAAAACAAGGGCACAACCAGGAGAGGAAGTTCTCAACAAACACCATTGTCTCCTCCTCCCCACCGGCAGCAACACCAATGGTCCCGCGAAGCCTGAGATCATGGACTGTGAATGCTAGGAGCGGGTGAGGTCAGATGTCCAAATACTGCCTTTGGGACATCTCACCTCTTTCTTCCCTTTAGTTCCCATCAACAGTTGAGTCTCCAATGCTTTGAAATCTCCTAAGAAGATTTTCCCACGTATGTCAGCGGCCCATCTCCCCAGAGCTGGAGATGCAGAAAGAACATGTTCTCAACAACCTGGACCACCCACAGCAGCGTCCTTGACCAAGCGGCCCCTCCCATCTGCTAATTGGGGCTTGGAGAGGAGGCCAGAGGAAGGCGGGCGGGGTAGGTGCTCGAGAAAGGGAAGGAGATGGGGAGATAAAAGGGGCGTCGGGCCAGGAGGCGCTGCAAGTCTTCATGTTTTAGTTCTGCTGTCCTGTCCAGAAATGAATCATCACTATCTGGTTAAAAAACGTTTTGAGATCCTAGAAGAAATTTTTAAAAATTAAAAAAAAAAAAAAAAAAAAACCAGGTCTTACAGCCAGAAGAAAGGATGAGCAACCCCATATCTTGTCCCCTCACATCAGAGTCAGCCAAAGGGCTCTCACAGGAGCCTGCATTTAAAATCTTTTAAAAATTTTTGGAAAGTGTTGCAATGTGCACTGTGTTGGGAGCCGTATGTCACCCTGACAGTCAGTTGGGAACAGCTCTGACCAGAGAAAGAGAAGTGAGGGCAATTAGCATGGATCTCGTCTTTCTTGTTGCGGTGGTGGAGGTGAGCGCAAGTGCCGACGGGCCGGCTAATTTGTATAGAGATGAACAATCGCCTCCTCCTATTGCCTTGTCCTCGTGCAACAGGGCAGGTCTCAACATCAGGGTGAGCCGGGCAGGCCAGGGCTAACCGGGCTGCCCAGGTGATCAGCCAGAAATAGAAGGAACCACCCAAGCAACCCCGATGTCCAAGCTCACACACGCACAGTGTTCCTGGTCCCCTGGAGGAACCAGGACCACATGGGGCACCGGGCACACACTAAGACCAGCAGCAGTCAGAGACGTGTGGGCATCACTGGGTGCTCTGCATCACTGGGTGCTCTGGGTGTCCCGTGGGGGAATGAGGCAGTGTCACATGGGACAGAGTCTACCCCAACCCCAGGCCCAGACCCAAGGCAGGAACCGAAACAAGCCCGCGTCCAGCTGAGTCTGAGCCGTCCCCTCCTCAGCGTCTTGAGCCCTGTTCCCCCGAGTCTGTGCTCTCTGGCGCCTTGGAAGAGCAAGAGGTTAAGGGGAGAGAGACCAGCAGAGACAGAGAGATGGGGAGGTGGGGAAGGAAAGAGAAGAGAGGGGACGGGAAAGCTGGGGACGGCACAACAAGGGACGGAAGAGGAAGGGGGAGGAAGAGGAAGAGGAAGAGGAGGAAAGGGGAGAAGTGGGCAGGGAAGGACGAAAGGAGGGCATGAGAGGGCCGGCAGAGGGAACAGGAGGGGAGGGAAAGTCGAAGGAAGGTCGGCTCTGTGTGCTCAGACAAGTCGGGAAGCTGGAGGGTCAGACAAAACTCCCTGTACTGTTACGCTGCAGACCTTCTCTGTGCCCTGAGATGCTGGCTGTCCTCATAAATCTCCAAAAGTAGACAGCATCTGCCACGCTCAGCAGAGTACTCCTCCACACGCGTCCTTCCAGGCACACACGGAAAGGCACTGTCACGGCCCCAGGTGCCCCAGTGGACCCCTGCCCACCGACTGGGTGAACCTCAGCGGCAGAGGGACAGGAGAAATCCTCCTCCTATGGCCTGGCAGACCTGACATGCCATCCTGGCTAGGCCACTTTGAGCCAGGTCACCTTGAACATCTGGGCTGGGTCACTGTGGCCAAGATGCCTAGCTTCTCTCTGGGGCCCAGGTTACTCATCAGAAGAGATGGAGTAATAAAATCCTGCCCCACATGAGGCCTAGGAGGGGAAGAACTGAGCTAGTGGACATGAATACAAGTGAGGATCTTGCCCCCTTACACACAATCATTGCCTCTTAGAGCCTCCCTACCTATATCAGTGGTCTGTGGAAGGGTGCCAGCCCGTGATAAGGAGGAGGACTTCATCAGGACTTTACCTCCTGCTTTCTAGAAAGACCAAGGCACATCTGGACCCGGGAAATCAAAACTGGTCTCTCATGTCCGCTGGAACCTAGCTTTCTCCATCTGTCAAATGGGTCTACAGAGTCCTCCCCCCAAGGCCGTGGAGATGAAGAGGACAGGAAGTGAGAACGCAGTATGATAGCCACAGATCGTCGCAGTGGCCAGGAAGGAAATGGGCATTTTCTGAGGGGCGGTTCTGGGAAACTTGCAGGACCTTTGTTCAGGGTACCCATGGACCATCAGTGTGGTCATCCTGAGGCCAGGCAGAGGGGACAATTCAAGGACAAAGACCATCACACATGAGGAGACAAATGAGAGGGGAAGGTGGTCTTACAAACACAAACAGGTGACTAATCAACCAACCCAGAAATGAGGCCAGGATTTATGGCAAAATCCTTTCCCCCCTCCCAGAAAATCTTCCATGTTTTATAATCCAGCATGTCCTCAGATCCCTCCAGATGGAACCAGAAACAGATTTGGTTCTGAGCCGCACAGCCCCACAGCTTACACACAGCAGGACACACCTTCTGCTGGGATAGCCATTCTGAGCCCCGCAGGTGATCCAAGGAGGCCCCCAAGGGCAATGGGAAAAGAATTACAACAATAAGTTTAAATCCAAGCTCCACAACTTAGAAGCTAAAGCCTCACTTTGGTCACCATCAAGAAGGTGTTGTCAGCTTGACAGGCGATAAGAACAAGAGTACCCAGCATGGTCGCCTCCCCCAGCTTGGAAGCCAAGGGCTCAAATCTCAGGGCTGAGCCTCCTGGGGAAGCTCGATGGGCCCCATCAAAGGTCTTGGCAAACCACTTAGGCGTTTCCAGGAAAAAAGGGAGCCCAGCTTGAGGCCATGGAAAGCACGGTCCCCAATGTTGAGTCAGCCTTGAGTCATGAGCTAAAAACAAGCTTTTGCCAATTACAGCTCTCGGCAGCCATAATTAATCCAGCGCTGATGAAAACTGTGTTTTTCACTCAACAGAGGAGGGTATTTCAGGTAATTAGGCATCACCTCATGTATTCATAATTTGCTTTTCACATGAGCTCTGGCCGCCATGTCCAGGCACTACCTTCAAAGAAAACTTACACCAACATTAACTGACAAGATGTGTCTGATTTCAAAATATTATCCTTCGCCCTCAAGTGTGTTGAGTGCAAAATACTAAATACACAAACTTTTAACTGGTATTTTCCAACCCACCTACGGGAGCCTCTCTCTAAAAGAACCTCCGCACACAGGGTATGAAGTCACCTTGCATTTGCTGATAATTCTGCTCTGATCTGGCCCTGGAGCAACACATCCTGTGGGCTGAAAAATGGCAGAGACGTTGTGTTTTGATCCATCATTCATTTGTTCATTCATTCATATGTTCACCACACTGTTAGAGCGAACCCACTACACTCTGGGCTCTGGGCTGAATGAGAGACTGGGAAGACAGCTTAAGAAATTGCAACTGGAGTTGGTGGCAGAGATCAAGAGCAATCACTTCCTTTTACAGGTGGGAGCCCTGAGTCCTAGATGTGCCCAAGTTCACCAGGAAGTTGATGGCACAGCGGAAGAAAAGCCAGATCCATGCCTCCCAGTGAGCTCAGGAGGTCACAGAAGTCCTGGCCATGCCTTCCCCTCTTATGGGAGGCAAAGGCAGCCCCTCCAGCTTCCCCAGGCACACAGAGATCTCCAGGTGTTTCTCAAGGTAGACCAGGTGGCTACTTGCAGAACACGGTCTTCCCTGCCAGGCCCTGCCCAACTGCAGGACACTCCCAAGAGAGGTTCCCCTGGTTCCCATGACTCAGGTGGCTCTCCCAGGACAGCTCCGTTCTTCGCACTCTGCTGATGTTGCAATGCCCAGCCAGATGAGGCAAGAGGGACCTTTAGTGTCTGCTCAACATTTCCTGAGAGCCCGGGGGAAAGTGCCAACAGCCAGAATTCCTAACAGCTGACTCCAAGGTCCCCCAGGTCCCTACCCCTTTCTCCAATATCAACCCCCCCTTCCTGTTTTTTTAATTTATTGACCTCTACAGAAAAACACAAATAAACATAACATCTGTGCTGGCTGAGCAGCAGCATCTGGGGAATGAGGGATTGGAGACCTTAAGGGATTTCCCAAGTTCACCTGAGGAGTGAGGGCACCCCTGGGTCTGGGCCCAAAGGACGCCCCAGTAATAACAGTAATACTACCACTGACTAACAATGGGCATGTATGTGTGCTGACGCCGTGCTCAGCCCCAATGGGAAAAACTCACTAGATCCTCCCAGACCACACAGAGAGGGGAGTGGTGCTCAAACCCGGGCTCTGACGTACTAGGATGCCTCACTGCTGGGAGGTACCACTGTGTCCAGTCCCAAGCCCGCGTGCAGGGTTGCATGCTGGGTGGGTCACTTCTCCTCTGGGAACTTCACATTTCCACCTGCAAAATGGAGCCAGGATAGCTCCCTCAGGCTACGGGAACTGAAAGCTCCCTGTCAGCATTCTGATGCTTCTCTTTCCATCTCTACCTCCAAAGCCATAGCTTGCTAGTCACACACGTTCCCAGAGCCTGGATTTGTACATCAGTCCCACAGACACAATGAAGAACAGCTCCTCTGTAAAGGCAATCACCATTCTGTGAGCCTGAAGGCAGGTGGGTGAGCCAATGAGCCCCTTCACTGTGCTGGGCCCTTGGCTCTCTCCTGTGATCGAGGACCCTGGGTAAGAGCGATCACTCACATCCCTTCCACTTTAGAACCATAACATGGCTATGGTTCTAAAATTCAAAAGTTTTTTTTTTTTTTAAGTTACTTATTTCCTGATTTAATAGGCCAGAGGTAAAAATGTATTCATTTCCCCCTCTCAAAAAAAGACAACAAGAAATATTTTACTGAGAACCTATGTATGCCTAAAAAAATACTCAGGACATCTTAGATAAATCCATTCATTCACTTCTCTGATTTGTACATTCCCTCACAAATAAGTGAATCTATGGGTGGGTGGATGGAGAGATGGATGGATGGATGGATGGATGGATGGATGGACAGACAGAAGGAAGGAAGGAAGGACAGATGAAGGGATGGATGGATTGGTAGATGGAGGACAAGTGGATGGATACATGGATGGATGGACAGATGGATGGATGGATAGACGGACGGACGGATGGATGGATGGATGGATGGATGGATGGACAGACAAATGGATGGACGGATGGACAGATGGATGGACAGATGGATGGATGGATGGATGGATGGATGGATGGATGGACAGATGGACAGATAGAAGGATGGATGGACGGATGGATGGATGGATGGATGGACAGACAGAAGGAAGGACAGATGAAGGGATGGATGGATTAGTAGATGGAGGACAAGTGGATGGATACATGGATGGATGGATGGACAGATGGACAGATGGATGGATGGATGGATGGATGGACAGACAAATGGATGGACGGATGGACAGATGGATGGACAGATGGATGGATGGATGGATGGATGGATGGACAGATGGACAGATAGAAGGATGGATGGACGGATGGATGGACAGATGGATGGATGGGTGGACAGATGGACGGACGGATGGATGGATGGATGGACGGATGGATGGACAGATGGAAGGATGGTTGGACAGATGGACAATGGACAGATGGATGGATGGACGGATGGATGGATGGATGGACGGATGGATGGACAGATAGATGGATGGGTGGACAGATGGATGGATGGACAGATGGATGGATGGACAGACAAATGGATGGATGGATGGACAGATGGATGGACGACGGATGAACAGATGGATGGACGAACGGATGGATGGACAGCTGCATGTCCTATATCCATAGCATGGTGTTCTGATGGATGTGCCCCCGGCATTAGGCACTCGCATCCCCAGGTGGCACTTTCACGACCACAAGACACCACCTCGGGTTCTCACCATTGAGCAAGTCCATGAAGGTCTCTGAACCTTCATTCCCTTCTTTATACAATGGAGCCACTGCTGCCTAACCACCCAACCCAGCTGGTTGTGCAGATCCAAAAGGCATGCCTGGCATTTAAAAACACAGAAACTACCACCGTTATTGCTGATTTTATCATAAATAGCCTTAATTCACAGCAGAGAGTGAGCACGTGTCAAAGGTTAGACAAAGCATGGCAGTGCCCAAAGGAAATGATGTCCACCCCTTCTTTTTTGGGAAGTGGGTAGCATTTGAGCACAGTCTGTTTCAGAGGGGACTCGTAGGTATAGATGCAGGAGTAGGGGTCTTTCAGGGTGGGGAGGGCAGCAGAAAGGACGAATGGAGGAGGGAGATTGGGGACCCGGGCAGCACAGGCAGCCGCGTGTCTGCCTGCATGGCTGAGGGGAGCAGCTGAAGTAGGAGGCGTTTACCCCTTGGTGGAAAGTAGACACCCCAATCATGCAGAGATGTGAATCCCAAGGTAAGAAGCTGGCATTACCTTGTCAGCCGGGGCAGCCATGAAGGATTTTGGCCAGAGAAGTGTACTAGTGAAAACAGGCTTTACGAAGAAACATTTCGTGGTGGTGTGAGCCAAAGATTTGATCCAGGAGGGACCTGGAGAGCAGGAGGGTTTAGGATTACCCTGGTAAGAGAAGAAAAGGGCCCAGACATCATTGGTTGTAGAAGGAAGGGATGAAAAAGAGATTGTGGGTGGGAACCCAACAGGCCCGCTGGGGGGCGGCGGGCAGACCACCAGGCACTGGCCAAGGCCAGGTCTCAGGCCTGAAAAGGAGCAGCTGGGTGGGAAGGCAGACGCCGAGCTTGGGGTGGGGGCACCTGCTGTGCGCTGCAGGGGGGGGAACCGCAGGTGCCACATTCTCACCAAGAGTGGAAATGTGGGGCAATGGCCTCAGATGGAGGTCAAGGCTAGAGATGTGGGATGCTTCCCTGTGCCTGCCCAGAGCTGGGAGCTGGCGCCATGAGCATCCCTGGGGCAGGAGTCAAGGCAGCCCAGGCCTGGGAGGAGATGGGCCTCAGGCAAGCAACCAGGCCATGGTCGGTGACACCAGCCTTGACTTGTACACCCATCAGCCTTTCCTTCAACCTCCAAAATAACAATATTTTATTTTACAATAAAAATGTGGTGTGCGCGCGCACGTGTGTGCGTGTGTGTGTGTGTTATGTACTACTTTTGAGACCCTCTGGATACCTTGTGGTCTGGTTGCAAAAAAAAAAAAAAAAAAAAGGGGACATCAATGCATCCTTCATATCGGGGTTTCTTGGCCTCCGCAATTCTGCCAGTTTGAACCAGATCATTCTTGGACCGGAGTGGGGGGACATCCTCTGCGCTGCAGGGAATTCAACTGCCCCCTACCTCTCTACTGGATGCCAGAGCCCACCCCTTCCCCAAGTGTGACAACTAAGAAAGTCTCTGGACATTGCCAAAGGTTCCTAAGCGGGACAAAATCACCTCCAGTTGAAAACCACTGTCCTCGAGTAAGAGACACTTTCAAATTCAGACCCTCAAGCATCGCATCTAACAGACAATAAGATTTTTAAGAATTAAGAATAACAGGGGCACCTGGGTGGTGCCACGGGTTAAGCCTGGATGCTTGGCTTCGTCTCGGGTCGTGATCTCAAGGTCATGAGATTGAGCCCCACATCCAGGTCTGCATCCAGTGCGGAGTCTGTTTAAGAGTCTCTCTGCCCCTCCTCCCCCCATCCCCGGTGGGCATTCACTCTTTCTCTCAAAATAAATAAATTGAAAGAAAGAGAGGAAGGAAGGAAGGAAGGAAGGAAGGAAGGAAGGAAGGAAGGAGGATGGGAGAGCGGAAGACCGTGACCACAGTGAGGGCTTTGCCTTGATCCCCGGGACAGAGCTGCTCTGTGCTCCCCAGCTGGGAGGCCTCAGGCAGGTGGCGGCAACTTTCCCCTGCCTCGGGGTGTTCATCTGCAGAATGGGAAGGAGGAGAACAGAATGTCCCAGGGGAGGGACGCCCACCCACACAGCCAGTCAGAAAGATACAAGGCCTTCCCCAGGGAGGGTCTGGGTCACGGAGCTGCTACCGTATTCTGGCTGGGGCGCCGGGCGACGAGCTGGCAGGGAGGCCACTGCACACAAAAGCGGGTGGGTCTGGGTGAAGCAAAGCTGAGACCCAAAGGAAACGCAGGTGGTCTGCACCTTGGACTGACGGAGGAGCCTCACTTTCCAGAAATCTGCCTTCCCCGCACAGCTGTTCCTCGTGCGGTAAGGGGGCTCAGGGGCTTCCGTATGCCTGGGTTTCGCGTGTCTGGAGGCAGCCGGCATGGAGGGGCAGGGGGCCAGTGACCTTCTGGGCTACTCCGTGGAGCTCGGCCAGGCCCTGCGAGGCCTCGGGCAGGCGGCAATCCCGGGCCGTCACAGCCCTTCTTAGGAAATTGCTTGGCCAAGTGCACATTGTCCAAGACAGGTATTTTCAGGCGGATGGGAGTGCAGGTTGGCAGGAAGTTGCTGGCCGGCAAGCGAATCACAGCGTTGCAAAACAAGGAGACGCCTGAGCAATCATCCACTTTGCTAGTGGCCAAATCCAGGCCCGGAGACCGTGCGGAATCCTGGTAGCACCCAGAGAGCTCCTGGCATTCTCACTTCTCCTAGGAGGAAGCAGAGACCGGAGAGGCAGAGTCATTCTCCTGAGACCGCAGCTGGCAGGGATGCACTTGGAACGTGCGCCGTGTCTTCCTGACTTCCGAGCTGGTACCAACTGCCTGGCATCTCTTTCCACCCGGCTTTAGGGAGGGATTTGGCTGGAGACATCCCCTGAGCTCTCAGAGTCCCGGGTCAAAGCTTTTTTGACTCAAAGCCCAATCATGTAATCCCAGCTGGCATCTGACCCCCTTCTACTGGGCAATGCGCAAGGGAAAGAGGCACTGGGTAGCGTGGCCAGTGGGTCCCATCGAGACGCAAGGCACATTAGAGTCATTAAAAATCATTAGGATGGTTGGGCTCTGAGGTCAGAAAAGCAGGATAAACACACTCTGGAGGAACAAGTTCTGCTCTTCCCTGCAGCTGCTCCCACTCGTCCAAGCCCGGCACCCAGACAGCCAGGCTCCCGGGAACCTGCCCCTGGGCTCCGGCTCCGCGCTGCCGCCTCTCCCGGCAACAGCTTCAAAAGCACATTAGAGATCTGTTTGGTTCTTCGTTGTGTTTTTCAAATGGACCACCCATAGGGCCACCCAAAGAAGCGTCCTTGGGTCAACTTCCTGGGAGGAGCCCCCGGGGCCCACTTCCCATCTCTCGTGCCTGGGTGCAGGAGGGGAGATGCACTGTTCCTCTGGTCTGTGTCAGCTCTTGTCTTGTCACCAGAACACACCGTCAGTCACTCAAGCACGAGAACCACATCTCAGTAGCAGTGGCTGCTCCTGTTCTTTCCGTGCGTCAGTCACCTTAGCATCTTACATGCGGGATCTTTAATGCCCACCCACATTCCCGCAAGGGAAATATGATCCTGATTATGCAAATGGCCTGCCTGGGGGCTGCAGGGTGGTGGTGACTTGCCCCAGATGACTGTTAGTCAACCGCAGGGACCCGTGCACCTGAGTTTGCCCCTCTGGCAGCTCCAAGCCCCCGCCCTACACCGGCCCTCACACAGAGTCGCCGTTCACTCCTTGGTTGCAAGAGGTAAAGGAGTGAGTAAATGCATCAAATAAATTTGAAAACTTAAATTGCTTTATTTGCATTGGTGGGGCTGTGCGGAAGCAAACAGACTGTTGATGAAATAGTCTCCTGGATTTCTGAACTCCATGAAAACAATCTCGAAATAATTTTGTGACTTTTGGCCCATTCTTAACACAACAAAAACATTTTAATTAAAGTGGATTCCTAAGCCAACTTTTCTGAGAGCTGGGAAGTCGTGTTCACTGAGCATCTACTATGGGGACACACGACACTCTGTACACCAGCACACTGGATCTTCACCGCTACCCCGGCAAATGGGCACTTGGCAGTTTCCAGAGGAGGAGACTGAGGGTCAGAGTGGTTACGTGACTCAAAACTGAGGGTACACAGCAAGGTGAAGCCAGGAAGGTCAAAGGCTAAGACTGTGTGTGAGTCCACACCTGACCCTCAACCCTGCCCACGAGTACCCTCTCATTCCCACGGAGCTTTGTCTCCTAACTTGGCCGTTTGTAAACAGCAGGTTTCCAGCACCGCCCCCCAGCCCGTGGGCCTTCTGCATGTGTGCTCAGGACACCAGAGAAGCAAGGACGCCTGGAATAAATAGAAAGAACCCAAAAGTCTAGAAAGAAGCTATTTAGTTTTCAGCCTTCAGGAACGTTTAGTGTTATAAAAAAGGAAGGAAGGAGAGAGGAAGGGAGAAAGGGAAAAAACAGTCTGTTGTGGTTTCAGTATTGACTGAACACAGCGGAGGGCGCGGAGCGCACATCTAAAGCTCTGTGGTATTTAGGGCTGCTAGAGCCAGCCTTGCCCCTCCCAAAGAAGGGGTCTTCCCCCCACAGAGAAGTTTCCAGTGGAGGAAGGGAGCCCCCAACACTCGGCTCTTGCAGGAGGGTCTGTCTGTCTGTCCGTCTTGGCTCCAAACACCCAAGCACAACTGCTCCCGTGAACCCAATCCAGGCGACCCCGACCCTGTGCCGCCTGCATTCCTGCACCAGGACCCGCAAAGGCAGGCTTCGGAGCCCGGGCGCCGGCCCCGGAGACCAGCCCTATGGCGTGTCAGGGGAGTCCTCAGCAAGCCACCGTCCCAGCGACTGCTGGGACCTGGCTACTCCCTCCAGTGCACTTGGAGTCACTGCGCGAGTTCTGGCCCCCAGAGCCGGGCAGACAATCCCCTGTATCTTGCTACAGGCCACTTGTTGTGAGGTCAAAGGGCCACCTGTGGGAAGCGCCCCTCTGCCTGGAGCAGGCCGAGGCCTCGTCCTGCCCCAGTACCTGCCTTCCTGGCTGCCAGACCCCAGGCTTTCCCGCTGGGCCCGGGCCTCCCCACGCCCCCACCTCCTGCTCACATTTCCCTTTCTAACAACGCCTGCCCGCCTTCCGCAGACGCCGTGTTCTCACAGGTCGCCACGCTTCCCCGTCTGCTGTTCCTGTGCGGCGTGCCCTTCCTTGCCTTCTGTGCCCACGTAAGGCTCAGGCAGCATCTCAGGCAGGATTCCACCCCAGTTCCTCAGGGTGGCTCAGGGCTCCGGGAGTGCAAGGCACCTTCCATCTCCACTGCCCTGTGCCCCCGGCCTCACTGGCCAAGGCAGTCCCGGAGGGCAACCCCCCGGCCTGTGCGTAGCTCCCAAGCCCTGGGTAGGCCACCATGCGGTTGACAGCAGGAGACAGAGAGTAGCGCCAGCACGTTCTCCTCCAGACAGACCATGAGTAAAGAGACAGAGAATAGGCACCGCTTGAAAACATCTGGAAACAAATTTGGTTAACCGTGGGCCACCTGGGTGGCTGGGTCATCGAGCAGCTGACTCCTGATTTCGTCTGGGGTCATGATCTTGGGGTCACAGGATCCATCAAGCCCCAGGTGAGGCCCCGCACTCAGAAGGGAGCCTGCCTGTCCCCCTCCCCCTCCCCCACCCGCCCCAGCTCCTGGGGGTCTCAGCCTCTCTCTCTCTTTCTGTCTCTCAAATAAATTTACTTTTTTTTTTTAATTTAGCTGCAACGTTTAAACTGGAACTTCCACCTTGACCCAGACTTGCTCCCGCTCAGTCCAGCCACAGTCTTCCAGGCGAGGACTACGGCCCACCAGGCTGACAGCTGGTGCCCCTCCAGTCCACGCAGAAGACACGTCATTTGGCAGAACGCCTATCTGGTCACGTCACCCACCCCCAGGGAAGACGTGCCAGAATCCCTTCCCCACAGCTTTTGAGGAACACAGAATCTCTACCTTGGCCCCAAAACCTGAAATCCAGCAAGCCTGATCCCCATCTTTTTGGCATCGAAGCATATGGCTTTTCCTGCTGTTCTAGCTTCTTTCTCACTTTCTCTCCTGAGTCACCGATGCCTTCCCATGATATCGCCCAGCCTCTGGCAGTCACAACAAGCCTGGTCTCAGCCTTTCATAAGTGTCAGGTGGGGAGAGAGAGTGGACAGGTGGTGAGAGCGCATTTGGCCTGGGATGACTGGTGGCTGGATAATTTCCTCAGTCTGGCCCCCACAAACTCTACACCAGCCACGAAGCCCTCCTTCAGTCTCTCCAGCCACAGGCCCTTGGCACGTGCTGTGCTCTCCTCTACGGCTATTCCCACTCAATTTTGTCTTCTTACCTTCAAAGCTTTGCCTCTGTGGCTTTCACAAACAGAAAAGACCTCACAATTACCGGCATCCCCAGCTCTTACGTGCTCTGATAAATGGCTGGTTCTGTCACTGGAATGGAGACTCCATGGGGACAGCACTTGAACTCTGGTGTTAGGCACACAGAGCTGCTTCATGTTTCCACGTGCATGAATTGCTACCCACCTTGCAGACCATCTCTGCGGAGTCAACACTCAGAGATTCTAGATGGCTTTAATGCATTGACCATCCCCATCTTGTCCGTCTTTTCACTTGTGATCTCCCAGGGATGATCTCCCAGGGGTCGGGAGCGTGACTTGTCCACCTGCTTCCCCGCAGCCTAGAGCACAATGCTTCACCCACTGGAGATGCTCCTTGAGGTTGCTCTTGAACTACTGGAAAAGCAGCGGCTTCTGTGCCAACGGAGTCCTCATGGTCCTGACGCTCCATCCTTGTGTGTTACCCGGAGTCCCCACTCCCCCCTGTCCCCAGCAGACCTGGCCCTGTTGTCTCCTTTCATTTACCGGTTTGGCCCTACCCATGCTCCCCCATCCCAGCCTTTCCTGCCCCAGCTTTTCTGAAAGTGCAAAATCTCAGCTGAGTCGGCAGTGAATTGCAGTAAGTCAGGCCCCGGAGGGATGGAGACCCTCTCTTCTCCTTGGAAAATGTGTGTTTGTCTCTTAGCAGAGATGCAACCCTCCTCAGATGAGTCACCTCTCTTCACCCCGCCCCCCACTGACCCCTGCAAGATGGAGAACGTGGTTTTAAGAATGAAACATCAAACCCCATGTCAAAGGCCGCTTGCTCACAGAAGGGCTTTGGGATCCCCGGAGGAAAGAGCAGATTTCTCTGGGCCCCCCTCCCCTCCGTGTATCATCACCTACTCCTGCCCCATTGTGTTGGACACTGTGCTCTGTCATAGGCCAATGGCCCTGCACCCACACTTGCTCCTTCGGGCAGGGAGTGTGATCTCTTTCTCTTTATGTCCATCTGTTCATTTAACAAAGCCAGCCTCTATTCTGTGCCATGTCCTGGGCTGGAACTGCTGCAGACACAGAGGTGAATAAGACTGGTGTCCTCCAGTAGCTGATGATGAATGAGAAGTGAAGCAACCCCCCTTTTCCACACAGCATGAAACTAGAGAAGCTACTGAGCCAGCCCAGGAGGGACACACAGGTTGGGAAACAATTTTTAGAGGAAGTAACACCTGAGTGGGGTTTTGAAGGATGTGTAGGAGTCTGTGGAGCCATTAAAAAGGGAAAGTGCAACCAAGGTTAGGAAAAGATGCCGAAGAGTTCAGTCTAGCTGACTCTAAGCAGCCTGGGGCAGTCCCACCACATGAGGAGCCCCATAAAGCATGTTAGAAAATTGGTTTTTTTTCTTATTTACATTCCCAAGACTCCAAAGTAGATCCGGGCCAATGCCCAAGACACAGAGTGTGTTGAGAAAGTAGACATGTGCTATCCATCTCAGTTGACTCTTCTCCCTACTGTCCCTGTCCCCTACTAGAGCATAAGCTTCTGCTTCCCCAGGTCCATATATGTGTGTATATTTTTACATGTCCCTACAGCAATTTACAGCATGTTTGACACTTAATAGACGCTCGCTCAATATATGCCTTAACCAAGAATTGCATGACACTGGGTTTGGCAATGAACTTGTGATAACGGTGATAATGGGCAGCTTTCACCTGCCTGGAGTTTAGTAACCTAGCAACATGCCGAGCACACTCCAGATGCTCCTTGCCTGACGCCATCTGATGTAACCACAGGTGACCTGGGCATTGCCATCTCTATTTTGCAGATGAAGAACCCAGGGGTCAGGACAACTTGCATGTCTCTCGGACATGTGACATTACCTTTCTACGTCGGTTCCCATATCACGGTTTGGGCAAGCTGAGGTCACGTGCCACCCCCAGTAGAGAGCAATTAATTCAGAAAAATCCCCAAGGCATGAAGACCGGATTTACTTGGCAGTGTTTCCAGCTGAAGAGGGCCATCTCAAAGGTTATGCCCTCTAGGAACTGCCCCTTGGTCACTTATGAGCACTTTTTATTTTTTTAAGGCTTATATTTATTTATTTGACACATAGGGAGAGAGAGAGAGAGACCACAGGCAGGGGGAGTGGCAGACAGAGGGAGAGGGAACCTGATGCGGGATTTGAACCCAAGACCCTGAGATCATGACCTGAGCTGAAGGCAGCCCCTTAACTGGCTGAGCCACCCAGGCGCCCACTTAGGAGCACTTGGTACAAGTAAGAGCCGGTCCCGTCGTCAGTCTCAGAGAGTCACACTGTGTCGCTGTGGCTCGCCTTCCATCTGCCCCTCCCAATCCACCTCAGGCTGCTCCCGTGAGTGAGGGAGGCTGATCTGCAGTGAAGGACAGGCCCCTGGCCCCCCCAGATCCCTCCCTGGGATTCACTGCACCCCTCCCCTCCCCCACGCTCAGATCTCCTCCTCCCCTCCTGCCTCGGCACACAGCTGGGTGCTGTGCTTTGCCTTTGACTTTCCCTCTGCCCTGTTCACCCCTTTGCAAGATGCTACATCGGTTAAATCCCCTCCAATGACCCAGTTTGAGGGTGCCCTCTTTCCTTCCAGGGCCTAACCAATACACATCCTGTAGCAAAACAACTGTGTTAAAAAGGCCTTGTCAAATAGGCCATCTAAAATGTCCTGCCTCTCTCAGGTGGCTGGTGTCATTTCTCCATCCACCTCCTGGAGCACCACCTCCCTAGAGAAATAAGTTCCTAGCCCCCCCCCCCCCCGAGAAATCCAGGTGTGACCTCAGCTTCTGGGGAAGCCAGAAGCCTCCCCTTGTCTGGAAGCAGGAAAGCAAGGTCGACCCCATACTCCCGGGGACGTGAGCTGGTACCCGAGGAAGGACAGGGACGTGTGAGGGTCCCTAACGCAATGCTAACCCCTGAGAGACACTTCTGCAGACCCCTCGAATGGTGAAAAAGGAGACCACAGGGGAGGTAGACGAGTAAAAGGGCAGAGGTAAGAATGTCCCTGACATGTCCGCAGGCCCCTGTGGGCAGACAAACAGCGGAGGGCCCCGACCGGCCCCCAGCCGCCTCCTCACCCAGCGCCTCAAGGAACCGCGGGAAATGTGAATGTTTCCTAACTCCCCAAGCGGTTCCAATAAGCATCCAGGCTGAGTGAGCAAGTGACTTGAGATTCCTATCAACTCAGAGCACGCAGGCCTATGATCTAACAATAATCAGGTTCAAAGAGGACTCCAAGTTCGGATTCCACGCTGGTCCTTGGAACAGCCCAGAGGAATTCGACAGGAGCATGTCATAACCACCTAAAACCTTCTCCTTGGGTTTCCCAGCCACTCTGCGCTCAGAAGATGTTTGCCCCAAACTCAGACTTCATAAAGATCAAAAGATCCCTGCGTTCAGGTTCCAAAGAGGCACAGACCTCATTGCAACACCCGACCCATCTGGGGCATAAATTCTATTTAAGTTCCACGAAGCAATAAATACATGTTTGAATTTATACCAATATTTATTAGGGTTTAGCAAGAATCTACACTGGTGTATATCTCTGAGTACTATCTACATGTCCCTTACAGAGTTATTAAAACACCAAAATACAGTTTTAATAATCAGTGTGATTTTAATTAACGCACAATAATGATTCCCATTCAATTGGACTCCTTACATTCAGAAAGTAATTACTCATTCACAACACTTAATTTGAAGTGTTACCACAGATTTGTATCTCCTGAAGCCACAAGAAGTTAGATCATAACATTTCTTGTTAGAACTTATAGAGCAAGTTCACTTCAGAGAGAGAATGAAGACCAGTTTCCAAGGAGGAAGGAAAAATTGGAAAGAGCCGGGAACCCGTTGGGTGGCCTCAGAAGACGAGTGTGGTCTCGGGAGTGAGAACAGCGCCCAGCTTTCACCAGCACATCGGATCTCGGCAGCGTGGCCCAGCTCGCTCCCCTGCACCAGGCCCAGGGGTCCCTAGTGTTGAACACTTTCAGTGATGGAGAGCTCATTGCCATAGAAAGAAAGGTATCCTGTATGACCTTGGAAAATCCCTTCTCCTCTCCAAACCTCCCACCTGCCAGATGGACGGAAGAGAGTCTGGTCAGCCTGCTTGCTTGTTGCCACAAGTCCCAGTGAGCAGCTGGCTGGAACCATGTCTCCACAGTCACAGGTCTCTTCAGACACCTGAGGTGTGGAAAATTCACCTTGGAAACATCCTAGTGCCACAATTCCCAAGGACAATGGTAGAGGATCCCCCCGGGGCACGAGATCCATGGAAAGAGGCAGACACTGCGAGGACTGGGGCACCTTTGGAGGTCAGGCCACGGGCAAGACTGTCTCCAGGATCCCTGGGCTTCCTCCACCCTGCCGACCACCTCCCGCTGGCTCTGTACAGCGCGCCTCCCAACCACAGCCCAGTGTCAGGAAATGTGGTGGCTCCGGGTGCAGAAGGAACAGACGCTGAGTCTCTGGCCTTTTCAAGGTGAAGTCACACCAGAGCTAAAGGAGAAAGTCCACTTCCCAGGAAGCCCTTAGAAACGTGAGCATGTGTGCAAAGGAGAGCTGGACAGGGGATGGCCACTGCAGGAGGGCTCGGGACAGAGAGCAGACACTCAGGTCAACCACACCTCCGGTAGTCAGCGAATAGCCTCACTTTAAATATGCGACCTCCATCTCCAGGGAAGACAAATATTTTTTTAAGATTTACTTTTTTATTTGAGAGGACAGGGTGGAGGGCAGAAGGAGAAAGAAAGGGAGACTCCCAAGTAGATTCCCCAGTGAGTATGGAACCCAGTGCAGAGCTTGATCCCAGGACCACGAGATCATGACCTGAGCTGAGATCAAGAGTCGGCCGCTTAACCGGCTGAGCCACCCAGGCACCCCAGAAGATGAATATTTTAAATAAGGTATAGCTCTCTCCACTATATCTTTTTCACTTATACAAAAAGTATCCCCACACTGACCACTTGGGGCCAAGGTCGAGAGGGGCGCCTTACTTGTTTCTGAGCAGTGGGTCTCAACCTGGGGATGATTTTGATCCCCAAGACACATTTGGCTCATGTCGGGACATTTTGCGGAACCCCTCAGGGGTGCCCCTGGCATCTACTGGCAAAGGCAGAAACACTGCTAAATGCTGCACAGAACAGCTTCTCATCCCCAACAAATACTTGGCCCACTAAGACATCAGGGGTGTTGAGATAAAGAAGCCCTGGTCTGGACCCATACCTGGCCCCCATTTCATTAGTGAATAGAACAGGGATGGCAGACATTGTTTGTTTGTGGTCTAATTTGATTTTATCCCATTAGTATCCTTATAGTTGACAAGGCTGAGGCCCCGACAGTTAATTATTTGTGGGCAGTTGCACAGATAGAGGCAGAGCTAGACCCTGCTCTGGCTGCCTCCTAAGATGTTCAGAAGACACAATGCACTCCCCGGGCCTGGATGCAGAAAGCGTCAGGAACTCCAGGGTTGTCCCTCAGAGCTAGAATCTCTAACCCAGCGTGTACTTTAAGCCAAGCAAATCCAGGCAATTTCTTGGATGACTTCAGGTTTCACCATAAACACAAACCTCAGCCCACTGTGGGTTGAGCATTTTCTTGAGATTTGCCCTGCTGAACCCATTTGCAATGGAACCTGGTTTCCCCTAGTTGTGACCCCCTCAGAGAGGACAAATCCTGTACATTCAGCCAACTGTCCTCGTTGAGAAATTCACACGGAACACACATGAGAAGTCCAGCTCCTACGAGGCTCTCAGGAACTGGGCGATCCTTGTGGATTCCAGCAGGTGGATATGGCTACGAGGCACGAGAAGATTCCATACTGTTTACTTTCAAGGGCCAGTCCAATACAGGTCTCAGGGCATATGTTTTTCTTATATTCTTTACAGTTCTGAAGAGCCCAAGGAAAGAAAGTAAACATACTCATTAAGAACTGATTATCATTTCACTGACTGAAGGAGTTGTCCTCCAATACACCGTTGGGTCCCATGGAAGGGGTGGAGCTTTAGAGTATTGTTGGTGAGAAGACTGAGGCACAGAGAGAAAGGATTGGCTCCAGGGGTTCAGTGGGCCACAGCAGACTCCCGATTCCAAGGACATTCTGGAGCAAGGCTACTCTGATACAAGGTGCAGCCTAACATTCTCCTACAGGAATTTTTTCTAGGCCAAAGCACTAAATAATATCATGACTGGTAGTGCCTCCACCTGAGGAGAGTGAAGGAAGTGGAGACAAGTATGGACAAGTATTCCATTTTCGCAGCTAATTCAAGGATACTTTCCAGACTAATGGTACTAAAATGGCCTCAAAGGGTATCCACTCCAATTCCCATCCAACTCTGCACACCTTGCAGCTGGGAAGAGGGCGGATCAAGAACTAACGTTTGGGGGTGCCTAAGTGGCTCAGTCTGTTAAGCACCCAAACCATGATTTCAACTCACATCAAGATCTCAGGGCCCTGGGATCGAGCCCCACGTCAGGCTCTGTGCTCAGCAGGGAGTCTACTTGAGATTTTCTCTCTCCCTCTCCCTCTGCCTCTGCCCCTACCTTCTCTCACTTTCTCTCTCTCAAAAATAAATAATTTAAAAAAAAAAAGAGTGGTCAAGTTTTTTGAGCAAATATATGGTCATGCTCAAATGCCAGGTGCCCCCCAAAGGAAATATTCACGTAGGTAAACACAAGAGAAGTGATAGAGAAAGGGAAGAACAGAACTGATAGAACAGAAAACCACATCAGTGAAATAGAGTCTTGGCTGGGGGACATCCCCCCATCGCCCAGTAAAAGGATCCATAGACAAATATGATGAGCCAGATGATAGAAGCCAAGAAAACTGTCGTGGTGACTCAGTATCTGTGCAACAGGAATCCCAGACAGCCCAGGTCAGACAGAAGGCCAGCACTGACTTGAGGACTAAGAGAAAAACATTTTTCCTAAGATGAATATCTCTCTTTGTGTTGAGTTTTTGTATTGTAAGTACTAGACAAAGTTAAAGAGCCCAATGCCTTTGTGATTTCTTCTCTAATCTAAAAGATGAAAACAAACCACTAAGGAAACAATGATTTGGCACCAGAACTTTCCTCCGCATTCCCAAATAACAGAACATGTGAGAGCATTCTCCATAAACTGAGAAAAACAGTCAGTGACCCAAGAATCTATCCTGCCAAGAAACTGCTCATTGATGAAGTGAGGAAAAGGGATTTCCAAAAAAGCAAGGAAGTTGAAGGTTTATCCTTCACGTGCCTTTGGAGAAGGAAAAAATGACCCTGAGAGAAATTCTGTAGATAGCTAAAAACTCTATCAGAATGAACAAAAGCCATGAATACCAGTGATGTTAAAGACATATATATTTAATCTCACTGATAAACAGTGAAGTGCAAATTAAAATAAATGGGCATCATGTTTGCCTAGCAAGTTGCTGTAAACAGTTTACTATGGATTCAAAGTTACTGATCAGACACCTCTGAGAAGATATGTTTCCAAATTTAGAAATGTTCAGATCCTAGAAAGGAACTTTGTTACATGTGGGACACATCTGCAACCTTCTTGCTACAGTGTGTTAAGTTTGTACCCACAAAGCTACAAGGCCCTTTTACCCTGTGAGGGTACCATGAGAAGTCTGCATCCCAGAACCTCATCTAACCATGCAGGGACCCTGACCTCAGACTTCTGTCCCCCGCTGCTGGGAAAAATAAAGGTTTATCGCTTATACATCAGCCAATCTGTGGTATTTGTTACAGAAGCCTGAATGGACTGAGACACTCAAACCACCCCCCTACAACACACACACACACACACACACACACACACACACACACACACACACGTCTAGAGCAACACTTCAAAATCCAATACCATCTCTAGGGGGAGAAAGGAGGAGCAACGTGGCTCAGAGGAGGTGCCTGGGACTGAACCGTGAGCCAACCTGACTTCAAAGACTCTTCCCATGGCCCAGGCTTTGACTGTGTGTGTTCTTTGTGGGTTCTGCCTGTGAAGTTCTACCTTTGAGAAATCAGGTGGGCTGAAATGTGAATGCCAGGACTGCTCAAATAAGTAAAATCACCATCAGAGGGGGAATGACCAGAAAGAATAAGGCCCATTTGCCTCACTTCATTCTGCTGACCAGATGACATATGTAAGGCCTTGGGACTTCAGCTGAGCTGAGGGGATGCTGCCGTCCCCCGCTGGAGGACAAGAGAAAGGTCACCTGTGAGGAAACCAACCCCGGCACCGGGTGCTAAGAGGACAGAAAGTTCTATCCCATTGTCTGCAAATCTCCTTCTCTCTATAGAATACGAAAATGGACTTGGCTTTGATGCTACATAGAAACCCCAAAGTTTCCACTGAGGCATGAAAGATATTAATTTTCTGGTCTCAGAAGTATTTATTCATCACCGCTGGGTCAATGAGGGGCTGTGTTCTCAAGGTAAAAGAAAAATCTTCTCTCCTCCTTGATCAAGTGAATCTTGCTAGCAATAAATCACCATTCCTCACACACTGTCTTTCGGTTTACTCCTCAGTCCGGCTTCCAGGACGGGACATCAGCACATTGGCTCCTGTCTCAGTGGACTGCTGAGTACTGGACAGATTCCTCTATGCTCTTGTAAATATTCCACATAAAAGAAATAATTTTAAATCCTGCCCCCTACATACACACCCATTCCCTTAGAGCCTTGGGGAGCAGTGGAAAGGGAATTGTTTGCAGATTTGTGGAGACTGTCCTTCAAGGAGTGAAGGCGAAATAATGCCTTTCAGACGCACAAAAGCTCAAAGAATTCAGTACCAGCAGACCTGCACTCTAAGAACTGTTCAAAGAAGTTGTTCGTGCACAAGGAAAATGATACTAAATGAATATTGAGATCCGCACAAAGGAATGAAGAGGGCCAGAAATGGTAACTCCATGGATAAATATAAAGATGCCTTTCTTATTCAAAACTCTTTCAAAGATAATCGACTGCTTAAAGGAAAAATAAAAACGTATTGTGGGATTTATAGCATAAGTAGAGGTACCCTGTGTGACAATAATAGCACAAAGGGAGGAGAGAGGAAATAGAAGTACACGGTTGTGAGTTCCGTACACCATTACATGAAGGGGAGTAATGTCACTTCAAGGGCATGATAAATTAAAAATGCATATTAAAAACCCTAAAGCAACTACTAAAACAATTCAACAAAAAGTTAAGGCTAATACACCAATAGAGGAGACAAAATAGAATCATAATCAAAATATTCTGTCCAAAGGAGGCCAGAAAAGAAGGGGTTGGGGGGGAGTGACAAAGAACGAATGAGACCAACAGAAAACCAGTAGCAAGATGGTAGATTTAAACCTCACCATATCAAGAGTGGCATTAAAATTAATGATCTAACACAACAATTAAAAGTCAGAATTTGTCAGATTGAGTTAAAAACAAGACAAAACAGAACAACTCTGAAATCTCTTGCTGCCTAAAAAAACAAAACAAAACAAAACAAAACTTTAAATATGAAGGCAAAAGCTAAAAGTAAAACCATGGGGGAAAATATACCATATTAGCACTAAACACAAGAAAGTGGGTGTGGCTATATTAACAGCAGGCAAAGCAGATTTCAGAACAAGAATAACAAAGGGAAAACAAAGGTAATCTTATAATGAAAGGGGTTAATTCATCAAAAGTACATTGTAATCCTAAATGATTATGCATTTAGCAACAAAATTTCAAAGTACAGGGAACACACTGTTAAAACTGCTTGGAGAAATGGACAAATCCACAATTTTATTTGAAGATCTCAATATCCCCTTTTCAATAATTGACAGACCAAGTAGACAGAAAATCATTAATCATACTTGAACACTACCAACCAACTTGACCAAATTGATGCTTGCAGAGCACTTAACCCTTCAGTACCCAGCAGGATGCACATTCTAGGGCAAATCAAACAGACCCCCAGATAGAACATATTCTGAGCCATTGAACAAGTCTCAATAACTCGGGTCTGACAAAGTATGAACACTGACCACAACAGAATCAAACTAAAAATCAATAGCACAAAGATAGGCAGAGAATCTACAAGAATTTAGAAACTAAACAACACTCGTCTAGTAACTCCTGGCTCAAAGGAGAAACCAGAAGGAAAATTAGAAAGTAGTATACTACATCAAAAACTAACGAAGTAGAGTGTGGTGACTAATATAACATAATAAAAAAAAAAAAAGAAAAGAAAGAAAGAAAGAGAAATATAGGGGCACCTGTGTGGCTCAGTGGGTTAAGCCTCTGCCTTTGGCTCAGGTCATAATCTCAGGGTCCTGGGATCAAGCCCCGCATCAGGCTCTCTGCTCAGCAGGGGAGCCTGTCTCCCCCTCTCTCTCTGCCTGCCTCTCTGCCTACTTGTGATCTATCTCTGTCAAATAAATTAAAAAATATATTTTTTAAAAAAAGAAATATATTTTTCCTAAAAAAAAAAATAGTACAAACTGAATGAAAATGAAAGCAATCAAAATTTGTAGGACACTGCTACAAGGCAGTCAGTGTGAAATGCACAGCTTTAAGTGCCTACATTTGAAAAGAAGAAAGAAACTTCTCAACTCAATAATCTCAGCTTCTGCCTTTAAAAAAAAAAAAAAAAAGAAATACCTGAAGAAGAACATATAAACCTAAATTAAGCAGACAAAAATGAAATAAAAACAATCAGAGGAGAAATTAAAGGAATAGCAAAACAACAAGAAAAAATTGATAAAACCAAAAACTGGTTCTTTGGAAACATCAACAAAATTGATGAAACTCTAGCCAGACCGACTAGGAAACATAAAAGAAGCAAATCACCAATACCAGAAATAAGAGTGGTAACATCACTACAAATTCTACAGATATTAAAAGGATAATTAGGAAACATTATTAAAAATGTTATTGATGTGATAAAGATATTCTGGTGTGCACATAACTATTTTGTTTTTCAAAATTTGTATAGAACTATACACCTATGAAAGGTAAAATTTAGTGCATGTGCCTCATGACTTAAAAAAAATAAAAAGCATTGTACTGAGTAAAAAGGCTAGATACAAAAGACTGAATATTATATGATTCCATTATGTGATATTCTAGAAAAGTCAAACCACAGGTGCAGACAGATCAGTGGTTGTCAGAAGTCTGGTGTAAGAAGAAGATTAGCTGCAAAGAACCTTGAAAGAACTTTTGTGGTTATGAATTTACCTTTATTTTGTTTGTATATTTTGGTTCTGTATTTTGGTAGAGGTTACACGATTTTACACACTTTTTAAGACACATTAACTGGACACTTAATAAAGCTGAATTTTCATTATGCAAATTATACCTCTAAATGAATGAAAGAAATGAGAAAAATTTTATGCTAATAGAATCAACAACCTAGATGAAATGGGCAAACTGCCAACTTACTCAAGAAGAAATAAGTTACCCAAAAACACTTTAACTTTTAAGGATATTGAAATTCTACTCAAAACCTTTATCAATAGAAATTGCCAGGCCCAGATGTCTTGACTGGTGAATCCTACTTGAACATTACAGAAAGTGGCGATACCAAACTCTTTTGGAAAATAGAACAATTAAAAAATATAAGAGGAAGGAACATTGCTCAGTTCATTCTATGAATCCCTGATACCAAAACAAGATTAAGAAATTACAAGAGAAGAAAACTATATAGTACAATATCCCATATGAAAACAAATGCAAAACGTCTTTTTAAAAATGTAGCAAACTGAATCCAATAACATCACGGCCAAGTGGGTTTTCTCCTGGGAAATAAAGGACTGGTTTAATTTCTGAAAATCAATCAATATCATCATCAGAGTAACAGACCAAAAAATGGAAAAATAATATGATCATCATCATAGATACATTTAAAAAGCATTTGACCAAAGCAAGCATTTATTTCTATTTTTTTTTTTCAAATTCTCCACAAACTAGAAATAGAAGGGAAGTTCCTCAGTCTAATAAAGGGCACATTTCAAAAACATGCGCTAGCATAATATTGAATGGTGAAAGACTGAATTCTTTCAGCCCAAGATCAGGAACATGTTTGCTCTCACTTCTATTCACTATTAGTGAATAGTGAATTCACGAGAAGTTCTGAGGTGTGTAATAAGGCAAGAAAAAGAAAAACAAGGAATCCAAATGAAAAAGAAGATGTAAGACTGTTTTTATTCACAGACATGCTAGTCTATAAAGAAAATCCTATGCGATATACCATAAAAGGTGACTATAACTATTAAGCGAGTGTAGTAAGGTTTCTAGATAGAAGATTAACATTAAAAATCAAATATATTTCTATATGCTGTCAACAATCAGAAATGGAGATTTTAAAAAATCATTTTTAATAGCATTAAGAAATAAGAACCACTGAAGGAAAAGTACAGCAAAAGATGTATAAGGCCCAAGCACAGGAAGCTACTAAACACTGCTGATAAAAAATTCTAAATAAACGAAGTAATTTATTATATTCTTGAACCAAAAAATTCACTCCAGCTAAGATATCAATTCCCCCTTAATTGATCCATAGATTCAATAGAATCCCAACCAAAATCCAGCAAAGCTTTCTTACAGAAATTGGCAGACTGACTCTAAGACTTACAGAAATGCAAAGGGCCCAGAATGGGGAAAAAAAAAAAAATTTTTTTAATTTTGTTTTTTTTTTTTTTTAGAGAGAGAGAGAGGAGGGGTGGGAGCAGGAGCAGAGGGAGAGAGAAAATGTCAAGCAGACTCCCTGCTGAGTGCAGAGCCCGACACGGGGGTCAGTCTCAGAACCCTGAGATCAGGACCTGAGCTGAAATCAAGAGTCCGATGCTCAACCCACTGAGCCACCCAGGTGCTCCCCCCAAAAAAACAAGGACATAACTGAAATATCAACACTAGCTGACTTCAAGACTTACGAAGCTACTGTAACTGATAAGAGTGTGGCACTGGTCTCAAGACAGACAAGCAGATTAGACTCCAAAAATAAATCCTCATAAATATGGTCAGTTGGTTTTCAATGAAGATGTAAAAGTAATTCAGTGGGGAAAAAGACAGTCTTTTCAACAAGTGCTATTAGTCATGTACAAAAAAAATTCAATTAATTAATTAATTAATTTTTAAAACCCACCTTAATCCATTCCTCACCTCACATAGAAAAATTGATTCAAAATAAATGTTAAACCTAAAAATAAAGGCTCAACTGAGAAACTTCTGGAAGACAACATATAAGAAAATCTTTGCAACCTTTGATCAAACAGTGATCTTAGATACAACAGCACAAGCACAATTCTCTAAAGGTTAAAAACAAAAAGATAATTAACCTCAGCAAAATTAGGAACTTCTGCTCTTCAAAATACAGGTAAGAAATTGAAAAGACAAGCCAACCGAATGGGAGAAAATATTTGCACACCATATATCTGATAAAGAACGATCACCCAAATATATAAAGAACTGTTGAAACTAAGTAGTAGTAATAAAGACCCTAATTTAAAAATGGGCAAAAGTCATCAAGGAAACACAAATCAAAACCACAGTGAGATACCATTTTACACCAGTTAACTGGCAAAAATTAACAAAACAGGAAATACAAATGTTGGCGAGGATGTGGAGAAAGGGGAACCCTCTTGCACTGTTGGTGGGAATGCAAGCTGGTGCAGCCACTCTGGAAAACAGTATGGAGGTTCCTCAAGGAGATGAGATGCCCTTCAACAGATGAATGGATAAAGATGTGGTATATATACAAAATGGAATATTACTCAGCCATCAGAAAGGATACCAACTATTTTGCATTAACATGGATGGGACCGGAGGGGATTATGTTAAGTGAAGAAAGTCAAACAGATAAAGATAATTATCATATGGATCTCACTCAGATGTCGAACACAAGCAATAGCACGGAGGACCATAGAGGAGGGGAGGGAAATCCAAAGGGGGAGAAATCAGAGAGGGAGATGAACCATGAGAGACTATGAACCCGGAGAAACAATCTGGGGGCTTCAGAGAGGAGGAGAGTGGGGGGAGGGGTGACAGGATGATGGGTATTGAGGAGGGCACGTGCTGTGATTGAGCACTGGGTGTCATACTTAACTAACGAATCATGAAGACTGCATCAAGGACTAATTCTGTTCCATACAGTGGCTAACTGAACAAATTTTTAAAAATGGGCAAAAGATTTAATAGACTCTTTACTAAAGCAAATAAAAGGATGGCAAATAGATATATAAAAAGATACTCAACATCATTTGATATTAGGACAGTGTAAGCTGAAAACTGCAAAGAGCTATGGAGCTATTGGATACAATGTTGAAAAGTAAAAAGACGTATCATACTAAATGTTGGTGAGGATATGGAGCCTTAGAACTCTCACACATTGCTGGTAGGAATGTAAAATGGTCTGGCAGTTTGGAAAATGGTCTGGCAGGTTCCAAAATGTTAAACATACCCTCCCATGTGATCCAGCCATTCCACTCCCAAGTATTTACCCAAAAGAGAAGAAAATATCTGTCCACACAAAGACTCGTACATAAACCATCACAACAACTGGATTTGTTAGAAGCCATAACTGGAAACAATCCTAATGTCCATACCAGGTGACCTGATTAACAAATTGTAACAAAGTCATCCGATGGGCGATAGGAGCTGTTCCTGCTAGAAACTGCATCAGTGAATCTCAAAGTAATTATGCTGAATGAAAGAAGCCAGACGTAGAAGACTACAGATGGTACCAATGCATTTAAATAAAACTCTGGAAAATGCGACCCAATCTCTGCAGCAGAGCAGTGGTTGCCTGAGGATGGAGGGGCAGGGGTGCAGTGAGCAAGAAGGAAGAGATTGCAGAGGGGCGTGAAGAAATGTTTGGGGGTGATGGATATGTTAGCTGCCTGGTTTGTGGTGATGGTTTTCACTCGTATGTCAAGACAGCCAAATGTGCACTCTAAACCTATGTGGTTTATTGCTTGTCAATTAAACCTCAATAAAGCTGCCAAGGATTATGATGCACATGAGCTTTCTGGACCCACAGCCCCTGCCCTTTCACCTGAATTACTAACCTGGGTCTTGCACCAGTGGGAAGTTTCTAATGAATGAACCTCTCCGTGTTTCTGCCAGTCACTCTGCAGCAGTAGTTGAAAAGAGACCCTCCTAACAGTCAGGGATCCTTGTAGCTGTCTCTGACATTTCCCCTACGGTCCTGGGTTTATATCTGGACTGTCTGCCCAAACAGCTCTAGAATCTCCCTCAGAACCTGGGACTCAGACACAATTGCAGCCCCAGGCTTGCACGCAGCATGTGCACTGAGGTTTGGTAAGCTCACAAAGAACAGTGCCCCTCCCTCGACCCAAGGTCAGATTTCCAGCCCTGTCAATGGACAGGATCTGTGCAAAGCTGGTGCCAAAATGCAGGCATGAACACTCATGCATTTGTCCCCATAAGAGCCCTCCATTTCTTTCTTCAAGTCTTGGTTCAGGCTCTGTCTAAATAATCTTGCTGACTTAACTTGTGGTTCATGCATTAGACCTAAGGCAATGTCTTATATATGTTTGGGTTTTTTTTCCAACCCACAGTAGATTCTGTGGTGGGGGAGAGTTCCTGAGAGAAATACCAGTCAGCTAGGAGGGTTGTAGCATCACTGAGCTACAGGGGATCTAGAAATGATGATTGGGGCCAGTCCACACATTTTCTAGGTGAGGCGCCCAGAACCAGGTGCACCATCTCCCCAGATCACACAGTAAATTAGTGGCCAAGATGGGACTTGAATTCCAAATCTTGCAAGTCTCCCATCAGGCTCATACAGGTATGCTACAGTTTGAGAAATAGAATAACTGCAAAAAGCAAAGAGAAAACATGTTAAAGAACAGAAATCTGGAGCCATTTAGTTGTCAACAAAGAACAGTAGTCCATTTCAAAACCACGGCAAAGCCAGCCAGACGGAGAGAGATGAAGAAGTTTCTGTTGTTTTTTGAGGTATTCAGAATCTTCAAGATAACAAGTCGGTTTTCATAGCACACACAGAGGAGGTGTGATATCAAAGTTTGAGTTGAGTATAGTGCTCAGCAATGCTGACAAACTGCCTGCTAGCAGGGACATGAAGTTGTATTTGTGAATCAGCATCAACAGGAAGGAAGGACGGACGGAAGGAAGAAAGGAAGGAAAGAGGGAAACAGATACTGCAAAAAGCCATCAGCATTTTGACAAATTAACAGGAGAGGTGTGACTTTTTACCCTTGTCCACCTTGAAGACCAAATGGAAAGGACTATGGTGATACCAAATAAGATAAATATGGATTCTGAGAACATGGTGGCTTCACTGTGTGGGTGCAAAACAGCACAATGTCTTCAGAGTCAGGCAGATCCAGATTGAGTGACAACCTGGCTCTGAGGCTCACTGGGCTGAGGGATTAGGGCAGAACCTCTGGGTTCCAGCTCTGGGTTGGTCCACTCAGGCTGCCCCTTGGAACCACCTGCTATCCCCCCCACCCAATAGAGTTCACCACCATTGGTGGCTTATGGGTTTGATTAAATTCAATCTCCTTTCCTAGTCCAGAAGCTAAAGGAGGGGCAGGGCTGGTTACAGCTATATCCCCAGAGCCTGGCACATGGTTACAGGGCTCAAGAAAGATCTGGACCAGATGACTCTCTAAGCAGAGGCCGCAGTCATCCAGGATAATGGATGAGGAGGAGGTGGAGGAGGAGGAGGACGATGATGACAATGAAGGTATTTTATTGCATCTACTCTACATCAAATACTCTTGTAGATACTTCAGCTGCTGTGTTTCAAAGTAAGGACTGATTGCCCCACTCTATAGGAGGAAGAGGAAGCCCAGAGTGGTGGAGTGACTTTCCCATGGTCTTACAGAAAACTAATAACAGAGCCAGGGCTGAAACCCAGTTCACTCCCCTGTCCCCGGCTGTCTTGAATGGGTCCTGCGCAGACCAGGTGATCAGGGACACAGCCACCGAGGAGGGTGCATTCTTGCAGACTCAGCACTTCACTACCCAAGTCAGCGGGTTCCACGGACCTGGTGTAGCCACAGCTGCAGATACCCACCCCCCAACCAGCCAATCAGCCTGCAGCAGGAAGCTCCTTCTGCTACTTCTCTGCCCTTATCTTCTGGCAGGGCTGCTCTGCAAGGTCATGATGGGAGCGCTTTATCATAGCATCTTCACCTCCTGGGGACACAGCCCAGCCAGTTCAGAATAGCAATTTCCTTTAGTCCTTCCCCCAGAAGCCCCCATCACAGGCATCACAAATCAAAAACAGAAAGCCCAAACTGAAACTTGAGGGAGCTTTCCCATCTAGGGCCTGGCCTGGAGCAGAGACCATAGAGAAATATCTGTAGTGGAACTTTTCTTTCTCCTCCATCTGGTGGGCTCTTGACCACCCTACAGAACCCCGGCTCAAATAGCCTTCCCCCTGGAAGATTTACAAATACCTCCCAGCCCCCAGCTATAGGAGTCAGTGCTCAGACAGTACCATGCCCACTTGTCTCCCTGGATTGTAATTATTTGTTTTGCGTCTGTCTTGCCCACCAGACTACAACCTGGAGGGTATAAACTTCCTCCTGATGCAAATATAGGTTAACCACTCAGAATGAATGTAAGATTTAATCACAGTTGATCAAGTTACTAGCTCTGTGACCTTGGTCAAGGTTGCCTTTCTGAACCAGTTAGTTCATCTGTACAATGGCGATAAAGTAGGTTTCTCTGTCACTGTGGGAATTAATATTTCAAGGGCTAGATATACAGCAGCCAATTAACAAACATTAGCACTGCCCTGCCCCTTCCCAATTTCCCATGCCAGCACAATACCTAGCACATTGAGATTCTCACTAAGGTCTGTTAAAAGAAATCTCTATAAGGATAGAATTAAATGAAATGCTGAGGTTTTACATAATACACAATCCTTAGAAGAACAAGAAGTCCAACTCAAAGGAAGAGCCTCCAGTGCCCTGCCAAAGAAATGTGTTTCCTACCACTCCTGTTTCCTCTTCTTGGACTCACAGAAAGACTATGATAGGGTAGGGCCATGTGACTAGGTTCTGGGCAATGGATGTGGGACAGCTCAATGGGCACCTTTCTATGCTCTAAATCACTCCACGTGGTCCTCCATGGTGGCTCTCCATCCCTTTCACCTCTATGCTTATGGCTGGAGGTAAAGGATTCTGAAATAGTGGAGCCACAAAAAGGAAGGAGCCCAGTTTCATGAGCCCATGCTAGATGGAGCCAGCAACCCTCAGTGGAGGCTACAAGCAAAACATAAACTTTTATGATGTCAGCCATTGAAATGCCCAGTTGTTTGTTATAGCAACCAGCGTTACCTATCCTGACTGTTAGAGACATAGAGGACAAATGGGGTTGAAGGTCTTTAAAAATTCTAAAAAAGGTGGCATCTGCTCATCGGTCACAAATGAAGAAACAAATATATCAGAATGGTTAGATGGACATTTATGTTATTCAGGGCAAGTATTTTCTAAGACTGTTGTCTGTGATGATTTGGAGGGCAGAGCCTGAACTTATAGCTCTAGGGAAGAAGCCTGAAAACAGAACGCTAATAATCTGCGTGTATCAGATTACAGTTGGGTACAACTGGGAAAATATTATAAAGGGGTAAAGTCAGAAAAGAATGGTCCATTGACAAGCTGACTAGAAGAGGAATGGAAAGTCCAGAAATGTGGGGCTCTACCAAGTTGAAAAAAGAAAAAAAAAGAAAGAAAAAAGAGCCAATGGAATTTTAAAATCGGAGGGACAACGGCCCAGCAAATCCTCTGCACTAGATAAAGTGACTTAAAGCAAAGATCGGATTGAGGGTGTGGTGTTCTGCTCGAGCTGGGGAGGGACCTTGGGTGTGGTTACAGGTACACAGAACTTGAGCAAAGCAAGTTGTGCGGAAGCTTCTAGCTTCTTGAGGGCTAGGCATTGCCAAAGAAACCAAAAGTGAATGTTAAAAGCCTTTCACTCCTCAAGACTTACAAAACATTTTGTCTTAGAAAAAAAAAAAAAAGAAAGAAAGAAAACAAACATAGGGGAAAGTCTTCGTGACCTTGGGCTAGGTAATGATGTCTTAGAAGCAGTACCAAAAGTGCAATCCTAAAAGAAAAACTTCACAGACTTCCTCAAAACCATAAACTCTGCTTTTCAAGACACTGGTAAGAAACTTAACCCACAAGCTAAGGACCAGGAAAAACATATCTGCAAATTATACCATCTGATAAAGAATGCCTACAACTTGAAATAAGGAAACAACAATCCAATGGACCAAAGATCTCAAGAGACGCATCACGGGAGAAGAGACGTGGATGGCCAAGAGACACATGGAAAGATGTTCAACATCATCCATTGTTAGGGAGTTGTGAACTATACTCCTGATTAGAATGGCTAAAATCAAAAAGAGTAAACACTTAAGTGCTGACCCCCCCCAAAAGAAGAAGAAGAAGAAGAAGAAGACCCCTGATACCCCTGCACATTGCTGGTGGGGTACAAAATAGCATGGCTGCTTTGCAAAACAGTTTGTCAGCCCTTAGCATCTGACACAGTAATTCCACTCCTATGTATTTACCCAAATGGATAAATTCTTAGGTTCACATAAAAACCTACATGCAAATGATTATAGTAGCTTTATTCCTCTTTCCAGCCCAAAGCCAGAATCAATGTGAAATCCTTCAGTGTGACATCCATACAATGGAATACTACTTGGCAATAAAAAAAGAAAGAACTCTTGATCACACAACAACGTGGAAGCATCTCAGGGCATTGTGCTGGGCACATGATGCTTGACTCAAAAGCTACATACTGTGTGACTCCAAAGCAGATCACGGGTTTCCTGGGGGTTAGCCAGAGAGGCTGACTACAGAGAATGAGGGGAGTTTGGGGGTGATGGAGCTATTCTAAATCTCAATGGTGAGAGTTGTTACATGAATATATGTTTACCAAAACTAATAGAATAGCTGTCCGCTAAGAGGTGAATTGTACCATACTTAAATTTTACTTTAATTTTAAAAATACTTTTTAAAAAGCTCATGATGGGTAATGGATAAATTGTTTAGCATTAAACACACCCATACGCACGCACACGCACACACATTTAAGCCCCCAACATTTCCTTGAGCAGAAGGTGGGTTTTAAGGCTGCACAGTCCCGAACGAGGGCATTATCACCCAATAGCCACTTCAGATGTGGCCAAGGAGAGGGATGGGCAAGGGAGGGCCCCTAGAACAGGGAGCCAGGAGCCACAGAGATCCCCAGTCTTGGAAGTCAACCCTGAAAACCAGCATCGAGCCCTCACCAAGGACAGTCTGCAGTCTCCAGTGTAAGGAACATTCACACTGTCCACAAGACATGAAGATTTCAGACTTGCTCCAAGTCAGGAATGCTACTATCTCTCCATCACCCATTTTCCTACAGAAATGTTTGCAAACATGCAATCCCTGTCCCAGCACTGTATGTTGGACACAAGGAGGAGACGTAGCCTGTCTTTTTAGTTCATAGCTCACACCTGGAGAGGACCTGTCCAGGAGAAGCTTTCCACTCTCATCAGATGATGACATGAGCAAGAGATCAATTTTCATTTTCTTAAACTCCTGGGGGCTGCTGTAGGGGTTGTCCCAGCAACCAGTGCTGCTATTTCTACTGACTGATACACATGGTCATATTTAAGGAAGTATGTGGTGAGCTGGGGTGAGTGCATCCAACATCTGAGCCAAATCAGAAGGCTGGATGACATCCAAGGAGCTTGTGTAACTTCTGCAGGAGCACAGGTGGTGTGGAAATGGCCAGAGCTCAACATGAGTGTGGTCAATCAGAACTCCCGTGTGCAGAGGTCACCTTGCTCCAGCAGCGACAGTCTGAACAGATAGGTGGATCCCAGAACAACCCATTCCATAAAATACTGGTCCCACTGCAGAAGAGCAGGCATGTGGGAGCCCAGGGACCAGGGTCCAGGAACAGGTGGGCAACTTCTGGCTGGCTTGTTATTTATTGATTGATCAGAGCCAAGATCCAATTTCTGGGGGAAGTTGCTACCAGTACAAGGCAGGGCACAGCCTAAAGGGACTGGAATGACCTGAGTCTCCAGGAAGCACTTGCGCTAGAGAAACCTGATTCACCAACCTTGGAGTCACTGAGGAAACCAGAACCTAGGACAAGGCCAAAACCCAGAGTCCAAATGACTCACAAGGCCAGGAGTGGATTGACCCCACAGAGAGGCAATGCTGAGCGAAAAGGTGGAATGCGTCTTGCTCCCTGCCCCCACCAGCCAGGTGACACTGATTCTAGAGGCCAGCATTGGGATCAAGCAGGAGAACAGGGGTGAAGTGATCTCAGCTGGAAGGAGAGGAGCTCAGGAGACACAGAAGTCCAGCAGGACCTGCTATTTAAAGTTTTTTTTTTTGTCAAAGTTCTACCCTGCAAAGTAAAGCTCCCTAATTCGTAGCAAGGGGTGTGAGTGCCTTGGTGGGAGCTCTTTGGTGAGCAGGAAATCTAAAAATGAAAACAGGTCAAGGGAAATACTGCTTTCAAGAAGAGCCTACCGTCTAGACTGAGCTGTAAATAGTTACCTATGACAGGATCGGAACTAGATGATGAGTGCCGTGAAAATGAGGCCACGAGTCTTTCTGTCTATCCGTCTTGCTCACTGCTTAGCTCCTGGGGTGCATGCACAGGCAAGTCTTTACTGTGGAAGCAGAAGTTACAGAGAACACATTTTATTCTTTGAGTGATTGAATAACTCTTCATGTCCCTACAGAAAGGTAAATTTCCTAAGGTGCATTCATGACTACTGCCTCATAGGGTCCTCCCAAAGCCCTTAGAAGAGGCCCCCTCTGTCTGGGTGGCTGACGCAGAGAGGGAGGCTCAGCGTGCTGGGCTGAGCAGAAAGTGAGCATCTTGGGGCAGGGTTTCTCCGCTCCTCACTGCTGACATCTGGGACCAGGTAATTCCCCGCCACGGAGGATGGCCCCTGTGTTATAGGATGTTTAGCAGGATCTCTGGCCTCCCCCTCATAGATGCCATGATGACCCTCTACAAGTTGTGATTATCCAGAATGTCTCCTTAGATTGGCAGATATGTCCTGAAGGGAGGGGTGGGGTACAAACCCTCTGATGGAGGTGTATTAACTCACATCCTTGAGGAAGGTGCTCGGCCACAGTCCATCTCAAACCCCTGGGGCCTGACACAGTTTAAAATCCAGAAGAGTCTGGATTTTAGAAAGATAAAGACATACTATCCCAGTGGATACTGGGGCAGCCTCCCAACATCCCAGACGTTACTATTTCTACAGCAAAATGAATGAATATCCACATTAAATAGGATAAATGAAGATTACAAAGTCTCACATCCATTCGGGTCAGGTTTTGCCGCCAAAACGAGTTTGCTATAAACTTGTGAAAGAACTGAATATCGGAGCTGTTTGGATTTCAGAACTGGAGTACAGTCCAGGAGCAGCGGCCACTCAGGGGTCAAGTGAGCGGCGGGGGTCCCATGACTGTTACCATGGACAGCGATTTTCTCCTGACTGGGGTTCGCCCCACCGCCACCGCGGCTCTGCCAGTAAGCACACAGGCTCCACACTGGTGCAAGCAGGTCCTCGGCCCTTGGTCATGTCCCACCTGCTCCCTTCACATCCAACATTCTTGAGGACCCTGCCTTGATTTCACTGGCCATGGTCTTATTCTAGTTCAGGTGGCCTCGGCCTTCGATCAAGCTTTCCACAAGATGTAAGATTACAGAACCAAAGATTGAGGAAATTGGGGGGGGGGGGGGGGGGAGCAAAAAAGGCAAAGAGGGAGATGTCTTGTAGCCAGAGTCCAGCTGGAAACGAGCTTTGGGAGCTTTCCACACAGGTCTGACGCTGCTCTCGGACAGGGAGCTATGTGATGGCCCCTGCACCAGCCCATGCTACCCTCACTCTGTCCTGCTGGTGAGACCCTCTTCTGAAACAAGGCTTACAAGGTCAGGTCTGTTTACTCAAATATTTGTCCCCCAAAACCGAGCTGTGAAAACCATCAACCTCACCCAAGGCTAGGGACACGGACTTGCCTCCAGCTGGAGAAGGGAGTCCTCTGCCTTTGCCACAGGGACCAATCAGAGGATGAGCTGGTCCATGGGGTGCGGGCATCCATAGTATCTGGCCATCTGGGGGCCCCCGCTTCACTCGGCCGGCTGTGGAGGCAAGGGGGATTTTTTTTCCAGAGCTTGGTGGAGCTCCATATGGTCGAGATCAAAGGTGTTGCTTAGTGCATGGTTCTGCTTTATTTCCAAGCACTGCTGTTAATTAGAAAACAAGATCAGAGGCAGTATTAAAATCCAATTAAATTGATATGAACAGATTGCCAAGTGATGTTCACTAATGTATAATTGAGCACCATGCAAATTTCAGTGGCTGGCTTTTGTGTTTTTCCCCCACACTCTGGAATGAATGATGAGGCTATGAAGTTTCCCTTCATTGTAAAAAACAAACAAGTTAATGCATTGATCTAGGGGGTATTGCCCTGGTGATTGATGGAAATGAGAGAAGAATAGTAAAGTGTGACTTTTTGAAGGGAGGGGCAGGCTTTCTTTGATTCTCTCTCTTTTTCCTGCCTTTGGTGCCACATCCATTTCCTATGCTGGGGGTCAGGCCTGCTTTCCACTGGCATCCCATCTTCAACAACCCAGAGAAAGTTCCTCTGGATTTCAAAGATGGGTAGGAAACAAATTTTGGAAGTTTGAAGGCCCGACACCACAGATTTTAAAAACGATCTGTGTGCAGATTTTCTCTTAGTATGAACTGTTTGTTGGTGCCTTTGTGTATTAAAAAGAGGGAAGTTGTCCTGATTTGGGCTCATGAGCAAAAAAAAATATAAAATCCCAGAATATAAACTCCAGGAGATATAGAGGCAAGACCAGTTTTACCAGCAGAGGGGAGAGGACTACCTTCTGAAAAGAAGCCCTTAGCAGAACATGCATCAGGAATTGCCTGTTACTGTTGCAAATTGTTTGCTCACTGTGGATACAGCAGGTTTGTGAGCATGCTGTCAGTGCTAATGTTAAAAAAAAAAAAAGTACCACCAAGGAATGGAAAAAACACAACTGTGGATGGCAGTGTCTACATATTCATGATATGCTTGTAGCATTTGGGGTTTTGTTTTAACTCCCTAAAAAGAAAGGAAAATCTAAACAGCTCATTCCCAGAATGGCAGCTGATGAGTGAGGCAAAGAGGAAAGCTCGAAGATAAGCAGGAGCCTGGCCTTGACCAACTTCAGGCATCCAGAAGGGGGCAGGAAGCATGAGACAGAGAGAGAAGGTGAGGCCATTTCTTGGCGCCCTTCCCCCGAGACCTGAGCTTGTTCAGGGACCACCTGGCCACCCTACTGGTGAGCCCAGTATAGACATTTCATTGTTCCCAAACAGTGGAAACACTGCAGAAGACCAGCTCAGCATGTCTCGGTTTCACTTCTCAAAGCCTGCACACTCTACCGAAGCAGCCGGCAGCTTGCACAGCACACTTACCTTAGACTCGCTTCGACAACTCCCTGCACTTCCAAGCGTGGATCTGACATTCTGTGCTCATGGGGCACTGTGGGGCACCATGAAGGATAGCTGTGAATACAGCAGGGGATGGACAGGTGTGTAGATCTCTGCTCACAGACCTGCTCCATTGTCTCACTGGATGCCCCTTACAAGTTAAACGATAAAGTTATTGTCAGTTTCAGAACAGCCAGAGCAGAGCATTAAACCAAGTGTTGGGCTCCCTTAAGCATGAGCCCTACGTACCTGCCTGTGTCACATGCCCGTGAAGCTGGCCCTGGACTTGGTGCTCCTGTCTCAGCCGCTTCTCTCCTCCAAGCCATCCAACCTAAAGCCTGGAACCCCAGACACCCCAAACAGGTCCATCTCTCCAATGCCAGCAAAGCCCCATGGCTCAAGCTGCTCTCTAGTCAATGCCAAACAACTTTATTTTAAAGATCCATATTTCTTCCAGATGTTTGATCATTTCAAACACTAGGGCTAAACTATTTTGCACCCAACCTTATTCCAAACATGTTCTAAACTGACTCACCAAAATATGTTTAGGAAGATAAAAATAGATTAAAAAATTAACTGAGGAGACATGAAAGGACTTGACCATTATCAATACCATGGCCTTTATCTGCTACCAGATAAGATGTTGTCTGAAGCAATTTTATTTTCAACAGAACAGATAGCACTGCATTGAAAACAGCTGGTGCCTAATAATTGTAGAATGACTAAATGAACTGTGCATTTGACTAAAGAACGCATCTTTCAATGGACAACTCGTTTTGGATAAATGACGGGTTCTTGAGAAAATTTATGTTTCTTTCAAGCTACAAGGCTTTTTCATGTGCTTATCTCATGTGAGGCTCAAAGTAAGTTTTCAGTGTAAGTTATTTGAGCCCCCTTAGCCTAGGCAAGCCTGGAAAGAGGAACAACTTGCCCATCATACTGTGTAAGAGACACAACAGGTTTCAAACCCAGTTCTTTTTAGCTCCAGGATTTTCCATGACATCAGCCCTTGAGGTTATGAAGTAATCAATAACTTCAGGCCAGCGGAATTTTTAAAAAGGAAGAAAACTATCTGTGATTCCTCAGAGTATAAATCAGTGAGTCCTTCTGGCCAGAGCTCCATGAAGAACTGGAGGGTCTGACGGGCCAGCAGGGAACAGTATTGTCAGGCAGCCCCACCCAGATCCTGAATCAGGACAACAGTGCTGCCCCATAAAGTGGACCCATATTTTAATTACAGTGAGGTGCACTTGCCACATGCAGAAAGGAAAACATATTTGCAATAAACCAGGCTTCCAGACAAACCATTTAAAAAACGCAAGCTTCCTGCTTTCTCAATGCCAGGCAACAAAGATGGAGGGGAAATCTGACCTGGGTTGCTTTGCTGGAATTGGCATCCACCAAGGCCTGGAGATGCCATTGGAGCTGGTGGCCTTTGCCATCCGGGGTCATGTGTGTTGAATGACAAAAGCCTGGGCAGTTCAGACAAGGAGAGTCATGGCTGGGCTCTCCTAGACCCTTCCCTGCAGGTCACAGAGACTCAGACTTCAGAAGGAGGCCAGTGGCTTCTTCCCACTGGAGAGGCCCCAAGTTAAATTTTTGGAGCCGGGTTGCACCCATAGAATATCTCCTTACCTTCCACTGATAGTCACCGGTCATGACAGGTGAGCCCTTGGTGTCCTTGTCTACAGAGGTCTTACCACGTGTCCCAATGGGACTCTCATGGGAGTGACACATGCTCAAAGGCAAGAATGGGGTCAAGCCAGAGAGCTCAAGGTTCTCCTCCCAACCACCATCCTGGGAAACCTGGTATCTGCTTTCTTTTCTCCTCCAGCTCTTCCTTCTTTCCACAAACATCCATTAATTAATAACATACAAAGTATTTGGCCAAGTTCTGGGGCACAAAACTGTCTCCAGGAGCTCAGGGCCCCATGGGTTCAATCAGGAGAAGAAGATCACATGGGGCAAACATGTATGTAGACAGAGGGTTAGCAGATGCTTCAGATCTCAGGGCTCAGTGCATTCCTGAAGGACTGTGGGTCTCTGCCCTACCTTCATCAGCCCTGCGCACACCGTGTCCCGCACTCCTGTCTCTCAGGGAGGCCTGGGTCTTGTAAAGAGTGTGCAGGGCACTTGAGAGGAGCCTAGAACAACCTCAAAGGGCTGGGGGCAAATCCCAAGGTCTCCTTCTGATGAATCATGAAGTCCTTGGGCTCCTTGCTCAAACCTGAGATCAGCATGGAACCCATACATCCAACATTCAATTTGTGATACCCAAACACCACTCCTGAGTCTAGGGTGCGGCCAGCTGAAACCTGTGGAGAAAATGGTCTTAGCTCATCAGCTTGTCCTCTCCTAGTGGGGATAGGAGAAGCTGTTGTCCATTTGTCCCTCTCTGTGGAACTCTGGCTGTCATGCTTCTGGAGTGAGCAACATCTTTGTATCAGAAGCTGCCCACAGAAAGTGCACGTGTCGGACCTAAGACTCACTGGGCCATTTGTGTGGCTCCCTCTGAGCCTCAGTTCTTAAAGCCATAAATTGGGAATGCCAACTTGGCTATTCCAGGGTATGATGGCTACAAGGAACAGATCCCTACTGGACTAACTCCAACCAACAGGGGCAAAGGGGTGAAGGCATGATTGGAGGAAGGGGTCACCATGAAGCTACAAAAGGAGATTTTAGGACAGAAAGAAAACAAATTGTAGTTGAAAATCTCGGGGTCTGTTCTCTGTCTCCCTAGCTTTGGCTCCCCCTTCCCAACACACACCCACAGGCTCCTTCCCCTCCTTCCCCGGGGCCTTCTGGTGTCCCATCTCTCTTCTTCCCGCCCCCTTCCCTCTAGAGATTGGCTTTATCTGCTGGTCCATGAGCCACCAAGGCACCTCTCAATGCCTCACAGGCCAAATTCATGGAAATACCAAATTCAGCCACTTTGTGTTTTGAATTCAAAAGTAATTTCTAAGAAGAAAACCAAAACAAATCCTGCAGTCAGATGAGGTGTCCACCCAGGCCTGGCAGCTGTGGTCAGAGGAGAACGGCCACGTGCCCAGAGGCTGCTCCTTTGGCTCTACGAGCAAGTTGACAGGGACACAAGTTTGGTGCACAACAGGTCCTTCATCCACCATTACCACAATTCCCATGGCAACGGAGATCTGTTATTGGGAACCCTTCTGAGCTGGCTCCTGCGGACATCAGTTCTCTCCTCCTCATTCTGGACCTGCTTGTATGCAGGCTTTTGCCTCAAAATCTGCCACCACTTGCCTGGCGCTGCTCTCTGGTTTCCTGGCTTGGGTTCTGGCTCCCTCATGGGATGGCTGACTCCTCCACTTGTGGCTCCGGGCTCCAATTCTTGTTTTGCCCTCTACATGGGCAGCGGTCCTGCATATAGATGTGAGCCAAGGGCAAGAATAAGGAGAGCAACAGGGCCTCACACTGCGGAGGCTGCCCCCCACCCACCGCCTGGCCCTTGAGCTCCCTCCTCCCCCCTTCACAGCTGAGGAAACTGAGGCCAGAGCAACCAGCTGACCCGCCCGAGGTCCCCGAGCTTAGAACATTTCCCAGCACATCACCATCTCCTCTGAGCTATGACATGACACATTTTATAGCCCTTTCTTATTAGCAGACAGAGCACCTTTCATATCCACTACGTCGCTGGAGGTCCATGACCTTGTGAGTCAGCATGCAGCAGCGCCAGCTCAAAGATGAGCAGACCGTGCCCCGGTGAGGCACATTGGCTTGCCCAAGCTCACACGGCGAGGAAGAGGTAGCACCAGGCTTCAGACCATGACTGTCTGGCTCCAAAGGCCCTGTTTTCCGTCGACACCACACCACCTCCACCAAGACACCGTGGAACCACGAAGCTGCGGAGTCTTTCCGTGGGCTGGGAAATGAATGACCGACCTTCCAAGGATCCATTTAACACCACACACCTGAAGACCCTAGCGGTATTTAAGGTAAGATTAATTGCTCATGTGCATGGTGCTTTGCAGGTTGTAGAGTGCCGGTCTGTCAGACCACACCCACTCGTTCCAGCGACTTGATATGCAATGATATGCAAATGCCCCCGATTCATGGGGGGAGGCGCTCTCATGGTTGTTAGAAGAGTGCGGGGATTCCCTCCCCAGCCCTGCGCCAGGCACTGTTCCTGTAGAGCCGCAGCTCATCCTCCCCAAACCCCTGAGGTCTGTGCCCTTAGCTTCATTGCACGGTTGAAGCACTGAGGATCAGGACGGGGCTCAGGGCCCCTGGGAGAGGCCACTGATGCAAAAGGCTGCGGGGAGGGGGGGGAGGATGCTCAGAGCGCCTGGAAACTTCTCAGTTACTGTCTGCTGACATGGGTCAACGTGTGTTCACCTGCCTCCCCTTTTTTGGCAGCTAAGGGGGAAACTGTCAAGCTGAAAATGTCCCTGGGAGCCAGGACGAAAAGGTCCCCAACACCCCCCAAAAAATCATACACTACCACATTGAAAAGGCTGCGTTTGCCCCTGGGGTGGAGGTTTTGCCCTTTATTTACTCCAGATCTGGAGACGATAGCATAAGGGCTGGGGAGTAAGATAAAGCAGGGAAGGTGGCCCCCAGCTGGGATCCTGACTGCACCGCAGGCTCAAGTAGCTGAAGCTTCAGGGAAGACATAAGCTGAAAGGAGAGAGAGCCATGCGGCTGGCGGCTCAGCTCCAACACCAGTACACTAGAGGGACAGGCCACCACGTTGTCATCACCCTTCTCCACCCCCGCTCCTCTTCCCAGCCCTGTGCCCACTATGGGACTAACGGCAGAGTTCAGCTTTCAGATGTTGCCAGTTTGGTGGCATTTGGCTCCATCCTTACAAATGCAACGTTATTGGATCCTTAGAACATTTCAGCACGCACTGGCAAGACAGGGGAAAGCAGAGGGCAAGCGGGTCTATACAGGCAGGGCCCAGCAGGGAAGGGCTCAGGACGGGGAGAGGGGTGCTGGGCATGAAGCTCGGGGCCTGAAGCCCGGGTCCCCCCACCCCCGGAGTTCCAGCAAGTCAGAAATAAAATCAAGACGCGTGGCATGGTTCTGGCTTGAAAGAAGGGGGCAGGGAAAGTGTGATTCCTCTGGAAGGAGAGTCCCCAGCTCTCAGGGAGGGCCGTTTACCCCAGACAGGCTGCAGGGCATCTGCAAGCACCAAGGTGGCACAAGCATTTTGTTTGGAGGGTGAGGAGCAGCACAAACAAATCTGCACTGCCAAGTGGAATTCGGGACTACAATTACCTAAAACAATACATGGTCTGCTCCAGGGTCCACATCACAGACCAAGGTGTCACCCGGTGTGATCCTCATAACGAGAGAGGTAAGCAGCGGGCTGCACAAAGTAAGACATGTTTCTCTGCTGCAGGACTTCTCAGGGAATTTCTATTGTGACTCTCCATTGTGAATTTCCATTGTGACTTTCCAAGGAAAGACACAAAATACAGGGAGTCCCAGATTTATTCTTCTCTCCTGTTCTCCTTTGGGAAAGACCATGAGTGAAGGGTGTAGAGGCCTGAGCTCCCACAAGATGGATGGCATGGCGGCCTCAGCAGGGCACCCGGGTACTTCTACTTCCAAGACAGCTCCTGCTCAGGTATGGCTAAGACATCTTGTCCTTGGTGGGTGTTGGGAGAAAGCATGGCCCAAAGGCCCCACGGTCTGATGCAGGCACACACTCTGCAGCCTCAGACCCTCACACCCCTGCAGCCGTCATGCAGATGGAGCATGCGCCAACCCACACACACTCGGACAACATTTGGGGAAGAAAAACAGTTGCAGGATATGAATGAGCAACTACCTAAGAGGAAAAAATAAGCAAATTCTAAGGTTATACAGAACTGTCTAGCTTCTTCATCAGCCAAATAAATACAAAGTAGAACAATGTTGGCTGGTTTGCTTTTCTTATCAACTTAGTGAAGCTTTTTGTTTTTGTTTTGTTTTAAGATGACTGCTTTGGTCATGGAGCAGCAAAACAAGGTTCTCAAAAACTGTTCCTGAAAGCCCAATTTGATCTGTGCCTTCTGGAAGCCTATTTTAACAACACGATCAGCAGGCCACACAGGTACATGCCCCTCTCAAGAAATGTATGCTAGGGAACTGGCAAAATGGGAAAAGATCCATCTGTAAGAATGTTCATTGCAATATTATTAATTATAGCAACATACTAAAATCATCAAAAGATCAAATAACTGGAAATTAGATGTAAGTAGTATGTACTATATTCATAAAAAAGGACATTCTGGAAAAGGTGTGAAAGACTCATGATCTGAAGCATATTTGCAATTTGTTCATTAGAGGGGTGGGCAAATAAACAGTTGTTACAGAGGGACCCACTTAAAAAAAAAAAAAAAAGCAAATACCACATCGCTTCACTGAAAACCTGTGCTGCAGTCTGCGAGCTGTGTCCCACCAAGAGGGACCCAGTGTGGGATTTTCTGTTATTGCTCCCATCCCATCTCCCTCCAGCATTGAAGAGGATTCAAGTTCACAACACAAGTTAGAATCTGATGTCTGCCTCTATTCTCCCCATCTGTAACCCCTGGGACCCTACCAAAAGGCTCTCTGTCATGCCATCTGGACCCATCCCCCCTCCTCTCTCATCTGCTCCAAGCCCAGCCCTGCATGAAGTGTTCCCAGCATGCCCCACCATTCTTACCAAGGGTACAGGTCTCCTGCTCAGACTTCCCTCCTCCCTGAGGCCTCCACAAAGGCACCAGTTCAGGGGTCTCCCTCCAAGATCCAAGGATGACCTTCACCACTAAATCTGACATGCAATACTTAGTTTCACTTTCTATTCACCAGCTAGCTCATCTGCAAAACGAGAACAACACAATCTGCCCCATGGGAGACTTTCTGAGACCTGTGACAGCACCTGGATCATGGTCATCACTGATGTGTATTTGTTCCCTCCCTCTGGTCCCCTCTTGGTCAGTGTCCACACCTTGAGAATGAAGACTCAAACTAAACCACTCAGAAAGCATAAACAATGGATGGAGTATCCTCTGAATTAGATGCTTTGAGGATCCAGAGGAGGTTACGCATCACAGCTGGAGCTCCAGGTCAGTCACATTCCTAGATGGTCTCAGACCGGGTTGTGGGGGGCGGGGGGACTCAGAATGACATGGTTCACCTCCCCCACACCTGATGGCCTAACATCCAACAATGGCCTCACCCCCGTGCAAGTGACTTACCTGCTCTGTGATGTTGTCCTGGTCCACAAAGCAGGGATGGAAAGAGCACACACAGGACTGTGGCCTTGAGGACCCAACTGAACTATATCAGTAAGGATTTAAAGTCACCCCAAGATACCACCACACAGCCTTAAAATTGGTTAAGACTAATAATGTCAAAGGTTGGCATGGCTGCAGAAGGAAGACATCTTTCAGGTATGGCTGGTGGGGATGCAAAATGGTACAACTACTTGGGAAAATAGTTTAGCATTTTCTTATTAAGATAAATATACACTATCATATGACCCAACAATTCCGCTCCTTGGTATTTACCCAAAAGATTTGTACACATGTTTATAAGAGTAATTTATATATAAATACATGTTTATAATAGCAATTTATGTATATAGTTTATACATAGTTATCTATTTTTATAGTTATATCTATTTTATAGTTATATATTTTTATTTTTGTTTTATTTTATTTTATTGTTTACTATTATTTAGTAAATATATATTATTTGTATATATATAAACAATTCAAATATTCATCAATGTGAGAATAAATAAAGAAGAGGGGGATTCAGTCACTCACAGGATGGATTAATTCACACGATGGAACACTGTCCAACCATACAAAGGAATGGATCATAGATGCATATAACAATGTGGTGAAACTCCCAGGCACGTACTAAGTGAAAGAAATTAAATGCACAAGAAGGCAGACCGTATGAGTCTGTCTATTGGAAGTTCTAGAAGAAAAACTAATCTATGATGAAAGAAAACAGAATAGGGGTTGCGTTGCCTGTGGCTCTAGGCAGGAGGGCGGGGAGAGATCAATAAGAGACCAGCAGAGACTTTGTGGGGCGTGGCAACGCTCTCTATCTTTATGGGATTGTTTCAGGAACATACACATTTGTCAAAACTCACCACCTGTGCTCTTAAGATCTTAAGGATCTTAAATGCCCAATTATACCTCAATAAAAAAATAACAGCGGCCCTGGTACACAGCAAGGAGTCCATAACTACATTATTGTCATTAACGACTACTGCTCTAACTCCACCAACTCACAGGACATCAGCATTTGCAGGACCCTAGGAAATCCCTAGCCAGTTGTCGTGCCATGGGCCTTCGGACAGGTGCATGATGCCAAGAGCCCTTTCTCAGCATAGAGTTTTGCCTGCATGAAATAAAAATACATATAATGACAAAGGAAACCAATTATTTTGAAAGTTATCAAATATTAAAAACGGATTTGTGATCTAGAAGTGCCTGTGCCTCTTTTATTAACGCATTAAATAACAAGACCTACCAGAGGGTCTAATAACTACCATAATTTCAAAGTAGTGAGGAGTGTAAAACGGCACTTTGAAATTTCCTCCAACTGCAATGGAAAATGAAAGTATCTGGGATTCCTTTCAGTAACAAAGTCACAGGCACTGTGACTCCTGGGCCTCTGCTACTGAGAAACGGACTCCATTTCAGTTAGAGGCAGTGAGAACAGAGGCGCAATGCTATTTTCTCAGCTGGGTTCAGAGACCTGGCCACACACCCTTGCCTCCCAGGTGAGACCCTGCCCTAGTCCCTCGTTCTGTGCCCAGGGGATGAGGGCCATACGGGACGTCATTGTCCCCACACGACACAAGGTCTGCTCTCAGAATCGGGAGTCCTGCTTCCTGATTTCCAGGACAGCCCTCCGTCCTACAGACATAAACTGTGTAAAGATACACCCCAGAAGTCGCAATGTCTCCGCATTAAAGACAAGGATGGTATGATTGGTTGATGCCGGGCCGGCAGGGGCAGAGGCGTGCAAACATTCACACGCAAGCAAACACACAGACACTTGTTCTCCCTCAGTGCTTTCTGGCCCTGCCGGATTCAGCAGTGCAGGGCTCAGTCCAGGGAGCTCCCCCGGACCACAGTCCCTGCCAGGCCCTGGCCCAGAACACGGGCGACCCCCACTGCAGCAGCGGCCAGCAGGCCCCCTCCACCCCAGACTGGCAGGCTGGCAGTCAGCAGGCGCCCACCGAGCGTGGGGCCTCTGCCCGCATTAACTCCCTGCTGGGATAATTCTTCTCCAGCCTTTTTTTTCCCTGGCCACCAAGTGGGCCTGCCACCGCACGGCTGTTTTTCATCTTGTTAATTGAGTCATTTATTTCGTTAAAAGGTGAAACTTTATCAGGGTTTATGTGCCAAGTGTGAGAAGGTGTATTTAATGATACATCAAATGGCCGCAGCCTCAGGTGCCTCTGTATTTAGAGACGGTACAGCAAGGGGGCGGGGTCGGGGAGGGCAGAGACAGTGCAGCAAGGGGGGAGGGGTGGGGGAGGGCAGAGATGGTGCAGCAAGGGGGGAGGGGTGGCGGAACCAGGATGCAGCTGGTCCTCTACAATTCTGTTATGCTGATTTTCATAACAGCCACAAGTTGGATGGGCAACCCTGGCTTCAACGCGCTCTCAGAAATGCACACAATAGCCAGGAGCTTGAGAGTTGCCCCCAAAGCATCCCTGTGGCTCTGTCCTTCTCTCCTGGGCACTGTGGCCTGAGCCTAGGACACCTCCCTTTGCACCTGACTCCCCGCACCACAGCGCCCGGTGTCCAGCACCACACTGGTGAGAGATCAGGGGTCCTCCCCTCGCCCGCTGCACTCTGTTCCTGACACCGTCCCCTCCCCAGCCGCCCACCACCCTCACCTCTCCTAACAGCCAGCACCCACCGTGCACCAGAGGCCCCACGGAAGAGCTCAGCTGGCCCTTCCCCCGCCAAGAGCTTTGGTGCCCTTCTTCCCCCCAACACCTTTGGGTAGAGGTAGAGCCCCCAGAGCCAGTGTCCTAAGCCTTCTTGATCCAGCCATGACTATCCAGCCCCAACCTCCACCAGCCCCACCCCCTCCGCCTGCAGCCCAGCCAGGCTCTGCGCTGCCCGCTGCCCGAGAACTCCCGCCTCCCCAACCTCCTCATCTTAAGGTAGTGCTTCTCAACCCTCTAGAGTCACCCAGGAAATTTTTCAAAATACAAATGCCTCAGTCCCACCCAAGCCCAACTGAATCAGGCTCTCAGGGCTCTGGGTGCCCAGATGACGCTATGTGCACCCGGGAGTAAGAACCATCACTTCCATTTTCCAACAATGATGGGCCACCGAGGACAGCTCCTATCAAAGACGCCAGGTCAGGGAGACCAGACTTCCGACCTCCCCTGGCAACTCTAGCCAGTCTGCTGGACGGGAGGAGGGGACAGGATGAACAACAGTAGGAGGGCTAGGAACAGCCAGCCAGCCCCGGGGAAGTATCTTGTAAATTGACAGGAAAGTGCAAGATGAGGTTGAAAGAGCCAAGACCCAAGGGTTTCACCCAGCCCTGCCGCATCCCAGCGGGATGAACTTGACTGGCTCATTCAACTTCTCTGGGCCTGTGCCTCACCTGTAGAGTGGGAATAGTAGTAGGTCCCTAGCCCCAGAGGACGGGCACAAGACTCTGCAGCAGGATCTATGTGACATGCAGGCACAAAGCTGGGCAGCTTGCAGCTTTATAGATGATAATGTCTCTGTGATCCCAGCCTTGCTCTCACAGGCCCTGCTCCTTCTTTCTTCTTTAGGTCACCTTACAGAGGCTCAGGCCGCCAGCGGGCTGCAGGGGGGCAGCAGCCCACAAGAGACATCGGCCACTTTGTTGTTATGAATGTCCAAATGATTGATAAGCTTCCTTGTCCTTTGGCCCTGAAGTTTTTCTCTAGAAATCACAATGCAACTCCTGGGCTGTAGGCCATCCCTCTGATCCACAGTTTCTCCATAACTCCATTCCAACACACATTGATTAAGCACCAGCTGTGTGCCAGAGCCCAGGCGAAGGGGCCAGGAGGCTACGAGGAGTGCATACCTTTTCGGGCTGGTTGTTGGCAGTCTGTCTCCTGAATGGGAAGCCTGGGCAGGCCCGCATTCTCTCTGGACCCAGAGCACCTGCACACAGTGAACACCCAGTCACCAGGCTCACAACACAGCAGAGGAGCATGTAGGCCAAATGTACAAACCACATCGTCCACAGGCAACGTCTTCCCTCCGCATGAAAACCTGAAAGCCAAACACACGCTGGCAGTGACTTTGATGAGAGCTCTACCTTCTCCACACGCCAGCCATCTGGATCGTGGGAGTCTGCAAAGGACATGTCCACACTCCCCTGTATCCTGTGTGTGTGTCTTGCCGATTTCCGAAATGTCCACCAACAGTGTGGGCTTTACTTCCAAAGGGACCCCTGGAATGACTCCCAGTGAAGGCTTCAGTGCAGGACTGGCATTGGAAGACGTTAGCTGGAGGGTCCCCTTTACCCTCACATCCTCTGCTTCCCCTTCAGAGCCATCAGCAGGATTTCATTGTCCTGCTGATCTTACCCTGGAGGCACTTGTAGAAGAACAGAGGCAAGAGGGCCGCAAGGCGGGTACCTCTTCCTCCCACAACTGCCCTGCAGGGTCGCCACCAGTTCGCTGCACCCTCTCCAGGAATGGCCACGGATTCTCCTCCCACCGCTCCTCTGCCAGGCTGAGGGGTGGCCCCCTGTGACCTTCAGACCCTGGGGCTAATGGCTTCCTGATGATGCTAGCTCCGGGACACTGGCCCATCCTTGCAAACAGTTCAGGAGCCCTTTGTCAAACTCTGTGGCCACCAGCTCCAATGAACTACTTGCTTCCTGCCACAGGATTCGGCTACCCACCTTCCCGGCCATCCTCCCATGGGCAAGAGTCCCTGCTGGGTACTAGGACTGACCTCTGTCGGCCCGCAATCCTACTCTCTGCGCCATCAGAGAGATTAAGAAAATCATCACCAGGTTTTTCCCCACTCCTTGCCCGCACAACACACACACACACACACACACACACACACATGCTCGCTCGCTCACTCGCACTTGTACACCCAGCAGAAGTCTGCCAATGGAGCCCCATCTCTCTGCACACCCAGCCCTGTCTTCCCCACACAGCCTTGTCTCCCAGATGGTGAGACCCTCTGTAGGGAGGGACACATCTGGCAGAGGGGGCGGTGAGTCCTGCCCTTACCCACTATGGACTTGATGGTTAATTTTCTGGGTTGACTTGGTTGGGCCACAGGATACCCAGATTGCTGGTAAAACATTGTTTCTAGGTGTGTCTGTGAGGTTGTTTCTGGAGGAGATCAGTACTGGAATCCCTAGAGAGTAAGGAAGATGGACCTCCTCAATGCAGGGGTGCATCATCTAATCTGCTGAGGCCTGCATAGAACAAAAAGGTGGAGGAAGGACAAATTTGTTCTCTCTGCTTGAGCTGGGACATCATCGTCTCCTGCCATTGGACCCCTACACTCCTGGTTCTCGGGCCATCAGACTCAAACGGACACGCAGCACTGACTTTCCTGGTCCTACAGCTTGCAGACAGCACATCGCCGGACCTCTCGGCCTCCATAACCGATGGACCAATTCCTACAATAAATTTCCTCTCATCTATATATCTGTATTTAGATAAAAAATATATGCTATTGGTTCTGCTTCTCTGGGGAAGCCTGGCTGATACATTCACCCTGTGACCCAGGGCAAACCTTATTCACACTGACCTCTCTTTGCCTCAATCTCTGCATGCAAACACGGGATTTCCGGTTCACCGAGATATGCTGAGGATCAACACCAGTAACAGACATACAACCCATGATATGAGGCCTGGTATATGGTGCACAGTTACAATGTGAGCCGCCTAAATGTTCCTAGCTCTTTCTCTTCCTTCTGACACTTAGAGTTTGCTGAGCACCAAATGGGCCCATTCAGAAAAGGCCTCTCAATTGTCAGACAAGTTCTCTATCTGCTTAAAATATCTTTCCTCTTTCTTTCCCTCACAACACCTATGCAGTCTCTTCTTGGGGTCCCCTCCTCCAAGAAGCCTTCCCAGGATGCCACGTGGCTGAGGCTGTGGCGTCTGAGCTTACGTCAGCCTGGCACTGTGATGGGCTCCTGGCTGGCTGTCTTCTAAACCAGACTTGGATTACTTAAGAGCGGAAATGGTCTCCTCTCTCACACCTGGTCCAGTACTTGGGCAAACAGACCCTTGACACACATCTGCTAAAGAAAGAGGGGAGGGAGGAAGGAACCCATCAGCCTTTGAACCAGGCACCTCATGCTCCCAAAATGTCAAACTACTTCGTGAACGGAGCCCTTCCCAGCTATCCGTCGCACTTGCTGATGCCCTCTGGACACATGACAGGTTCTCTCCTCCCTCTTGATGTAACCTGCAACCCCAGAACACTCGGGGATTCGCATCAGCCTGGAGGAGCCCATCCAGGATCACTTAGGTGGTTTTTGTACTCCCTTCTAGAACTCAAGTAAAGGTCAGTAGGCAGCATCAGCCCCGGAAGGGATGCCAAGGCCAGACATGTGGTAAGGTCCAGCCACGGGGGGACCTCAGGCTCCCTGGCCAACACTTCCCAGGCAGAGAGGTTGGGCTCCCTGATGTTCTGGGTCTCGGGGTGTGGGTCGAGGAGTCCTGCAAGGCTGGACCTGCACACGACAGCACTGCAACACCTGAACCCAAGCGTCTCTGTTCTCAGGAGTAGTATCAGTGATCACAACTCCTTGTGATCACAGCAGGAGCTCTCATCCTAGTACCTGACCACGGGGATCCTCGTTACCCCCATGTCTCAGAGAAGGAAACCCAGATGACAAAAGGGAATCTGGTGGGTTTTCAGCCACCATGTCTTAGTGCTTCCTGCCCAGCACAGAAGTGACACACACCCAACCTGCAATGCCTTCTCTAATCCCCACGCTGGTTCTGCCAGGGAAGGATGTTAACCACCCCACAGATGAGGAAGGGATCATCCTGTCTCACACAGCCATAAAGGGACAGCCTTGAAACTCAAACCCAGGTCTGCTGAACTCTCCAGAAAGCCCTCACCACTGGTGCTCACCTGGGACACCTGCTTGTGGATAGTGAGGGAAGGGAGGCGGATGGAAGGAGTGAGTGTCTATCCCAGGCTCAGACCACCGCTCACTGCCCCACTGCCTTTCTCGGGCAGAGCCTCCCTCCGGTCCTAGCTTTGAGCTTCAGGTTCCTTCGAGCCTGGACTGCTTGTGAACACCATTCACGGCACTCTTGCATTCCCCATGACCACATGGAGGCGAGACACAAACCTCACAACCATCATGACGACTGTATGAGTTTCCTGTCGCTGTGTGGCAAATGACAAATGCCGTGATGAGCTTGATGGCTTCAAACAATAGAAATGTATTATCCTGGAGTCAAGAAGTGAAACATCAAGGTGTCAGCTGGGCTGTGCTCCAGCCAAGGGATCCAGGGCGGAATCTTTCCTGGCCTCTTCCAGCTTCTGGCGGCCCCTGGCACTGACTGGCCTCTGGATGCTTTGCTCCAATCTCTGCCTCTGGGTCCACATTGCCACCTTTTCTATGTCTGTCTGTCTTCTGTTTTCTGTCTCTTTTAAGAAAGCCCAGCATTGAATTTAGGATGTACCTTAATCCAGGATGATCCCATCTTGAAATCCTTATCTTAATTACATCTGTCTGGGCCAATATTGCAAATATGCTCACATTCTAAGTTTCCAAGCAGGCATATCTTTTGAACAGTGTTGGCCGCTTGACTTGCTACAATGATCTTAATTCATCTTCTCCCCTTTCCCAGCTGGGAAGCTCCACAGGGCTCCTCACCACCCACCCTCCCATGTAGGAGGGGGGTTGTTAGTGGGAAAAGCATGGGTTCTGTGTCCACTCAAACTCACTTTGAATCTTGGCTCTGCCACTGGCCAGCTGCAGGACCCAGCGGCCACCTGACCTCTCCACACACCCCTATCTTCACCTCTCAAATGAGCAAACTCTACCTCCTCAATTTAGGGGAATTATACAGTCCAGTAAATGTAACCTGGTTGGTTCTTAACAAACAGAGGACACCCCTCATGCGCCTTACTTTTGTAAATACTCAGGAGATCAGACTGGCCTGGAGATTCTCTGAGAGGGTCACACAGCCAGCCAAGATCCATGAGGACTGGGATTTCATAAGCAGCTGCAATATTCATCTTCCGAAGACTCTGTTGACCACCACTAACTAGTATGAGAACAAAGATTACACCAATATATGAACTCATTCACATGTTGGAAACCTACATGCCTGGAGGGAAACTGAGGTGAGGTGACTTGCCCAGTATTACAGTGGGATTTGAAGCCATGACTTTAGAAAATATCTCTTCCAGTGTTTCCCAACACACCTTAGACCTTGACGGTGATACAAAAAGCCTATCTGTCCACAACATTCCATCCACCTAGGTCTGGCAGATCTTCAGAATGCCCTTTCTCACCTGACACTCATATTTATCCTTAAGGATCAATGCAGAGTTCCCCTCCATTGGCCTTCTATGGGCTCCCACACCATCCAGCCTACTTGCCCCACTAGGCCTTATTCTTCAAGTTGAGTGTAGCTGCTTGTATGTTTGCTCTGCTCAGAACACTGTGGGTTTTTTGTGGGTGTGGACCCATGAGTGATCCACCCCTGCATCTCTGTCATCTAACTCAAGCATGACACCTAGTAGGACCTTGTTATACCCTAAGGCCACAACAACAAACGCAAGACCTAAGTTTCTTTGTCATTTGCAACATGATAGTTGTTCATAGGAGAAGGAAAAATAAAAGGGGACATTTGTGGTCAAATTGGTGGGAACCACTGAATTACTTGAAACCCTTCATTTTCCATAGAAGAAACCAGAGGCCCTGATGGGAAGTATCTTGCCCAAGTTCATAAAAGAAGGTGGTGACATTATGAGAAATGTGATCCAGAAATATGATTCATAGTCCCCACTCCACTCCCTTGCTTGAGAGTAGGGAGAGTAGGGAGAAGAGGGAAGGTAGATACAAAAAGGGCAGATGACTCTTTCTGGGAACATATGTTCTTTAATCCGCTGGGGGTCCTGGGACCAAACTTCATGCTGGCTTCAATCCCATATTTAAATTTTCCACCAGTTTTTAAGTAAAAGAACTTTCTCAGAAGTACCTGGGCCAGCTTCTGCTGAGAACTGAGTTGCCTATACCTCCATGGATATAAAAGCTTTCACTACATACTGGCTGTTTGGTAGGCTGCACCTGCATAAAGGCCTAGGAGAATTCAAGAGTCGTTGAGGGGTTACCTGTAGAAGGGAGGTACCAATTAGGCCAAGAGGGTTGAATTTAAAGTCAGTTGAGTTCATTAAAAATAAGTAAGGAAGGGAAGATTATGAAGGAAGTGGAAAAAGAAAGCAAGGGGTAGGAATGGCAGATAGCAAGATGAGGGAGGCAGGCTCTGGGTCGCAGTCTTACAGAGTTTGCTCTTAACTCCATCACTAGGTCACCAAAGAGTCAACGGGGAAAGAGCATATCGAGTTTCTTTTTCTTTTTTTTTTCCTTTCTTCAAGGTCAAGCAGGTTGCACTGAAAAGCATTTCAGAGCTAGAGGGAAGAGTCCACAGGACTGCTCTCACTTCCAGTTAAGTTTATGACCTCCAAGCCCATCAATAATATACTAAAAAGATTCACAGGACCTGATGGAAACTATGAAACTCATGGTTATGGTTTATTACAGCTAATGGATGAAGATTAAAGTCAGCCAAAAGAAGTGTGGAGGCTAGAATCCCGAAATGTTCCAAATGCAGAGATTCTAGTTGTCCTCTCCCTGAGTCATGAACAGCAAAGCTTTCCCAGTGTCAGCCCACACAAGCCTTGATAGTCAGTCTATACTCAAGCTCATTCTCAAAAAACTGGTTGACTGCCAACATGATTGACCTGTCCCTGTTCCCTCTAGAGGTCAGGCCGATGCCTTGTGACCCAACTTTCCCACCTCAAATCACATTGTTGGTGCAACCCAAGGCCCCCAGGGAAACAAAGAAGGAGTAACATTCCAAGAGCTAAAACATTTCCTCCAAAGAACTAAGGACAAAGGCCAGGCCTCTTTTTGAGCAAGGCCAAATGCTCTACTACATAGGAATGGATTGGAGAGAGGTTGAGGTAGAGATCGAAAGACCCTGTAGAAATGATTGCAGAGTCCAAGTAAACTATGGTGGTGGAAGGGTAATGGTGAAGAAGAAGACATACACAAGTGAGCTCTGATCAGTTTCATTAGAGACTTAAGAAATTCTGAGACTTTCCACTCCAACAAAGATGAGAGAGCAGGAACTGGATTTACTATGCTGAGTGAAACAACAAAAATAACTTGGGGGGAGGGGTGTGGGTTGGATATATTTTATATATTTTAAAGAGGGAGAAAGGGGTGGGAGGTGCAGAGGGAGAGGGAGACAGAATTCCAAGCAGGCTCCATGCCCAGCATGAAGCCCAACACAGGGCTCAGTCTCCCAACTGTGAGATCATGACCTGAGCCAAAATCAAGAGTTAGACACTGAACTGACTGATCCACCCAAGTGCCCCTATGTACATATTAAAATAAGACATGTCTTGATAGATAGATATATACATATACATATACATATACATATACATATACATATACATCAAGAGTTTACAGGACCATGGAGACAATGCACAGCAATGATCCCACTGAGAAAAGGAACAGATTGAGTGAGGTGTCACAATGGTCCCAGTATACTGCCTTGAGAGTTTTCAGGAAAAGCTGAAGATGTGGAGCTGAGAACAAGAGATAATAAAGTGGACAGAGTTTGTAGAATAAAGCACTAAAAAGAAGACAGCTGCAGAGAGGGAGAGAGAGAGAGAGAGAGAACTCCAGAGATCTGTGGAATGTTCCCAGAGCATCCAGCTGAGTTCAGACCATAGTATATGTGTGAAGAAGCTATGCAAGGCTAGTGAAGGAACCGTCCAATGGTCCCACCCAAAAAAACAGTGCTGGGGCTCACATAGAAACAGGAGGAGTCCCTGTTGCTACCCACCAAACTGGAGACCCTCATGATTCATGGAGTATTGGGTAGAGCAGTCAGAATAGTTTGAGTTTAATAAAGGAAAATAATAAGGCTTAGACTGAATACTTCTTTTATTCTGCCTAATAAAATTTAAAAGCAAATCTGAAAAGAGGCACTTATTTTCAAGTATATTAATTACCCCACATAAAAAAAATCTCAAAAATATAAAAACACAAAAATATCCAATATCTAACAAGGTAAAACTCACAATGTGTGGCATTCAACTAAAAATTAATAGGCATTCAGAAAAGCAGAAAAAAGTATGATCAATAAAAAGACCAAAATAAAACTTCTAGAGATGAAAACTATAATGCCAGAGATAGGAAACTCACTACATGGGACTAATAGCAGATTAGACCTTGAAGAACAAAAATATTAACAGTTTGAAGACATAAAATAGAAACTATCTAAAATGAAACAGAAACAGAAAAAAAAAGCCATTTAATGAACAGAACATTAAATGCACCAATGAACTGTGTGACAACTTCAAGTGACCTAAAATACATGAAATTATGTCTCAGAAGATGAGGAGAGGTTAAGACCAAAAACTTTTAAAAAATAATGGCTAAAATGTTTTTCCAGATTGAATGAACATTTTATTTTACAGATCCAAGGGGCTCGATGAACCCCAGGAACAAGAAACATGAGTAAAACTATACCAAAGCAGGTCTTTAAATTGTTGAAAACCAGTAGTAAAGAGAAAATCTTAAAAAAGGTAAGAGGAAGAAGAGTCACAACACACAAAGGAATAAATGTAAGAATTACAACACATTTCTTTTCAGAATGATGGGCTGGAAAATGATGGGGCAGCTTCCTTAAATGACTGGACAGAAAAACAAACCGCCAACCTCAAGTTCTATAACCATCAAAAATTTCTCCCAAGACAAAGGGGAAACCAAGACTTGGGAAAACATGCAAGGCAGAAGAATTATCTTTATTAGACAGAAGGAAAAATATTCCAGATGGAAATATTTCAAACAAAGAAGAAAGAGCTCCTGAATGGCAAACATATGGGCAAACACATTAGATGTTTTTCTGACTATGCAAATCTCTTTAAAATAATAACAATGTAGTGTGGGGTTTATAAGATGCAGAAAGTAAAATACAGGGCAACAATAACACAAAGGGCAGGAAGGAAGAAATGAGAGTATACTATTACAAAGTTCTTATGCTGTGCTTGAAGGAAGAAAACATCACTTCAAGTTAAACTGGTAAGTTAAAGCAACCTCTAGAGTTATGAAACCAACGGTTATGGCTAATAATCCAATGAAAGAGATACACTGTAGTCATAAAAATACTCAAATGATGAGCATTATGGAGGCACTTGTAATGAGCATTGGGCGTTATATGGAATTGATGAATCACTAAATTCTACACCTGAAATTAATAATATGCCATATGTTAACTAACTTGAATTTAAATAAAACTAAAAAAAAAAAAACCCAAATACTTCAAAATTAGGAAGAACAAAAGGAAAAGAAGGACAACAGATTGGACAAATAGAAAAATAAAATGTCAAGACAATAGATTTAAATCTAATTACATCAATAATCATATTAAATATAAATGATCTAAACATCACCAACTGGGTGATTTTCTTAAAAGCACAATACAATAAATGATGCTAGAATAATTGGATATCTACATGGGAAAAAAACGACTTCAATCCATACCCTACACCATATACAAAAACTAACTCAAAATGGATTATGGATCTAAATTGTAAAATCTAAAACTACAAATCTTCTGGAAGAAAACATAAAAATCAGTCTTCAGAACCTCGCTTTTCTTCCACTGGACATTTTGCTCAGGCTGTCCTCTCTAGCGGGAATAGCCTTTCCTTCACCTCTGTGTATCCAATGTTATGCGAACAACTGTTCTTTCAAATCTATACTTTTTTCAGGATGCACATCAAATATGATCTCTCGTGTTTTGTAATTTTCCATCCCATTCTAGTTTTTTCAATATTTCTCGCTATCTAGAATTCTTGAGATATATAGATATTCTAATTTTCTTATAACATAGGAAGCTCCTTGAAGGCAGAGATCAGATCTGATTTATATTCTAATTTCTCCCAGTGCTTAGCAAGGTACTTGGCACAGAGCAGGCATTACCAGCATTTACCAAGACCCTGCCATATGCCAGGGGTGTGATGGAGATGGCAGCTCAGAGCCGGCCTCTGTGCTCTGCTGCTGGGATTCTAAGAGATGGAAGCAAACCTGTTAATTGGGCCTCTTCATTGCGATCATGATCATGGCAAACATCAAATGTTAGATGCATCATTATACTGTAAGTATCAAACAGTATAAATTCGGGTGGTTCAATGTCTTTACCCAACATATCCAGTTCAGAGTGAACATGTTCAGTCCATATGTGAAACAGAATCTCTTGATCATTCAAGAATTGTGTGGGTCATTTTCAATAATAATCTCTTGTTTTTTCAATGCTATTTTTTAAGAGAGAGACAGAGACAGAGAGAGCACACAGGCAGAGGGAGAAAGAGAGAGAGAGAACCTTAAGCAGGCTCCTTGCTCAGTGTGGAACCTAACACAGAACTTGATCTCACAACCCTGAGATCATGACCTGAACCTTCAAAAGTCAGACACTTAACTGCCTGAGCCACCCATTATATCACAGAAACAGGGACTTGGCCTCGATTCTAGCATTGCTGGGGGTAGGGGGGGATGTAGATTTTATGATAAATTTACATCCAAAGAGGTGGGTTTGTAGGACCAGGGAGGATTTTTCTGGATAGGCGTATCCCCAGGGAGGTTGGATCCTTTCTCAACCAGATCTGGGAAATTAGCAGGAAGAAACTGGCATCTGTGACCTTGCTCATTAAATGAAGAGTTGAATGTGCTGGCATCTATCTGCAAAGGGTGCCAAAAATGCTGACCCAAACCCTACCTCAAGACAATCTCAGGGCAGTGAATGTACAGAAGCCATGGTAATCCCAGAGACTCTAAACACACGGAGAAAAGGCACTTAGCTCAGACCTGAGGGAAAAAGGGGGAGCTTCCTGGAAGAGGAGTCATCAATACAGACTAAAGGAAGTCTACAATCTAACCAGAAACAGGTTGACACATGCAGAGTTTTCTGGGCAACACCCAGAAGCCAGAGAGCAGAAGGTCACTCTGGGCCCTTGAGAGAACGTTTGGTGAAGCCAAGGGGTGAGGGTTTAGAGGTAGGGACGGGCTGGAGCAGGAGGCAGAGCCAGATCATGAAGGACAAAGGGCCCAGAGTACAAAGCTGGGTATTTGGAATTTGCTTCGAAGGCAATGGGGATTGATGAGAAGTTCAAATACATAGGAGAGGGCATGTGATTGGCTGCCCTACTTGGGGGAGCTTGAAGGACCCCAGAGAGACTGGTGCAGCCTGCTTCAGGAGAGGAGAGATCATTTTGAATGGGTCATGAACGCAGAAGTGCACAGACAATAATCAAATCCTTGGATAAATGAATGTTAAGTCACAAACTGAGTTTGTTAGTCACAAACCAGGAAGCCTAGTCACAGAGTGCCATGAGGGCCTCAGGAGGTCAAGAAAGTCCCTCCAAAGAAGTGACGTTTAGGCAGAGACCGAAGAGATGAGAACAGTAGATGAGACATGATAAAGCCTTTCTGGCCTGGGGACACAGCATGTGCTAAGGTCCTGAGGCAGGCAGAGCAGCTCTGGCCCCTTCCAGGCTCTCCACACCCATCTTCCATGAACCCCCACTCCAGTGATCCTGGCCATATCTGGTGCTTTCCCATCTCCCTTCTGTGTTTTCCCTGTAGACCCCTGGGGCCAGTGCCAGGGGCACCTCCTCTGTGAAGTCCTCAGTAGCTTACCTGGCACTTGGCCACTTATCACAACACCGTATAAGCATTTCCTCTCTGACTTTATCATTTCTGAAAACATTGACACATTTGGTTTTCTCACTAAATTGCAAGTAGGTTCATAGATCGTGTTTTACTTCGTTTTGTTTTCATCTCCGGAGCATCATCCGGTGCATGGTCTGGCACACAGAAGGCCCCAGTGAGTGGGGATTTTACATCAAGGAGTTCATCCAGGTTTCTTAACCCCAGCACTGTTGACATTTGGGAACGATACCTCTTTGCTGTAGGGGCTGTTCTGTATGCAGTGTGATGTTCTGCCCATTAGATGCTAGCAACGCCCTCCACACCAAACTGTGACCACCCAAAATGTCCCCAGATATTGCCAAACGTCCCCTGGGCAGAGAAGTCGCTTCCGGTTGAGAACCACTGGATTAGTCCAGTGCAGACTCTCACTTTACAGGGCAATGGGACAGACAGTGTCCGCCAGCCAGGCTTCTCTCCCAGGGGACTTCCCCTCGACAAGCGCACCCGGAAGGAAGGAACTGAAAGTAAGGCAAAGGAGGAAAAACCTGGCTCCAAACACACAGATTCACTTATCCTAACTCTTCTGCCAACATCGACTATTGGACCACGGAGCAGATCCCCATCTTATAAACAAGAAGAGAAGCAGCTAGAAAGACAACACCCTCCCTCGCAGGCCCTGGGAAGGGCTGGCCCACCTCCAGACCCTGGGAGGTGGCCACTCAGAGTCTCCAGAGGACACGCGGCCCTGCCACGCGACTGCTGCCGGGGAGGACAACTGACATCCAGCCCAGAAGCCTCTTCTGGGGCTGTAAAGGGACAGGCAGACGGAGCGGGGAGCACATGCGACAAGCAGCCGGACGGGAGTGAGCACAGGAACGCCACGCAGAGGTGCGGCTGTTCTCACAGTAGGGATTTCCCAACCAGGACCGGAGTTGGCGTCAAGGTTGAGTGCCGATGCAGGGGCCTGCTCCCGTAGGCTTGGATTCTGGCTCTGCCACCTACTGGAAGCATAACATGGGCTAAATTATGCATCTTCCTCACCTGGAAAATGGGCATAGTCATCACACGCCCCGTAAGTCAATTGTGGGGCGTCCTTAGCACAGTGAGGAGAACATAACACGCACAGTCTGAGCACATGGGTGTGTCCCCTGCTACTACCATTGTCGGGGCACACACACCAGGTCCAGGGATTAGGTTCTCCCTGAGAGATTTTAAATGTTTTAAGAATAGTAAGGAGGCTCTGTGACGTCAGACATGGGGTGACAGAAGAGAAGAAGCCCAGATGTGCCATGTAACCGATCTTCTCATTTTGGTATCTTCACTGACTGAAAAGAAGACAGTGAAACCTCTTCTACTTGCTTGTCAAAGCCATAGCCAGGGTCAAATCAGATCTCACCATTTTCCTAATATTTTTGACTGTGGCCCACAGTAAGAAATACACAGTAAAATATAGAACACACACACACACATACACACACACACAGCTGAAATAAAAGTTTCGATGAACGATGATCTCCCTCCCTGTGTATAACACACTCTAACAAATTCTATCCTGTTTGATTTAAATTTTTGCAATACCCTCAAGTGATTTCATGACCCTCCCTTAGAAAAGCAAGAAGCTTTACAAAAATGGAAGAGTCGTTGATAAAGCTGGGGAGTGATGGTCAACCCCACGTTGGCAGATTAGCGTTTTGGGTGGGGTTCCAGTTACATATTGCTGCATAAGAAACAACCCTACAACATAGTGGTTTACACCAATAATGTATTATTAATTTTCACAGCTGGGAGGATTACACAAGCTCTCATGCATCCAGCTGGGACTGTGGTCATCGGAAAGCTCAGCTGGGCTGGATATCCAAGATGGTGCCCTCCGAGGGCTGAAAAAGTGGATGCTGGCGGTCAGCTAGGTGGTCACCTGAGGCTGTCACCCAGAACACTTGCAGTGGCGTCTCCAGGTGATGTGGATTTCTCACATTATGACAGCTGAGTTCAGAGAGAAAGTAAAGGTTCCAAGAAGCCAGAACCAAAAGCCTCCAGGCCATTAAAGCCTATGCCTGAAAGTGGACAAAGCTGTCACAGCATCATCCCAGATTCAAGAGGGAAGAAACAGACTTCACCCCTGCAAGGAAGGATGGAAAGACCGCGTCGCAGAAGAGCTTGTGGGATGGGAGATATGGCTGCATCCACCTGTGGAAAATACAGCCCTGCGGCATTCGCTAATCAGAGACTTTCTTCCGCAGCTCACTCTGGGATAGTGGATAGACCGCCTCATCTGCTCTGGGCTCGATTTCTCATCAATAGAAAAAAAAAAAAAAAGGAATTGATTAAATATGTAAAAACATTTTCTAAGACTCCAAATGTCTGTGTTCAGGATAAAGTTGGGGAATATATATACACCACCTTACATTTGTATTTGACGTAGCGGAAAGTCATCCAACTCACCTTGATTCTTGCTTTGTATTTGCCAAGCCCTGAAATGTCCCTACAGGTTTTCATATCAGAAAAAAAAAAAAAAAAAAACACCTCTTTCGCTCCCACCAGCCTGGCAAAGTCATGCTGACAAGATCCTCACAGGCTACCCTTGGTTTTCACTCCTCAAAGCCATCAGGACATGAACGAGGTTCTCCGAAGTACCCATTTGGTGAAAACCGATCAGAGGTACAGTGAGTATTTGCAGGGGGCAGGGAACCGTGTTCTCCCATTCGTCCAGCACAACCCACATGGGAAAGAAACAAAAACCGCTAGGATTTTATGAAGCATCACCTTGTCAGGCCCAGAGGAGGTAGAAAAGAAATGCACAACCAGAACTACAAAAAGAACATCCTGCCAGACTTCAAAATCAATTCCAGTATAAACTGAAATGACTGCTTTTCAGAGGGAATCGTATTTCTTGTCCACTGCATCAAGAAGCTATAGGCACTTCAAGTATTCGAATCTGTTCTCCTTCTCTTTGGATACAATCACTAATCTTTCTTCCTTGCTTTTTTTTCTTTCCTTTTTTTTTTTTTTTTTTTCCTAGGGATGCAACCTATTCACCTAGCACATAAAATACTCATATTATGACACCCAGGCTTTAGAGCTTTACATGAGAATCAGCAAACCTTATTTTAGCCCAATCCAGAGAACATGTGAAGCACGGAGGGAACTCTGGGCTTATTCCCCAGATAAGTCATTTATTTCTTTCCTCAAAGAAAAATCCAATATCCTGAGATCAGATGCATATTGAAGCTTTGGTGGAAAAGAGCCAGACAGGGCTGGATTAACATGTTCACATTGGCCTCTCCCCGTAGAGTGATCTGTGAGGATGCGGGGAGGCTCCGTGGAGGAATGTCCCACCCCAGGCGGGGGCAGGGCCTCTGACCGGGTCATCAGCCACACCGTCCGTCCTAGAGTGGGGTGGAATCCACCTCACCTGAGCGATCCTGGAAGCACTTTCTGATTTACCGACTCCGGAGAAAAGCATGCATTTCCTTCATGCTTCGAGACACTATTTAACAGCAAGCAGAAGACAGCAAGCCCGGACTTCCTACCTCTTCAGGACCCTCCATCCCCATCCATGGTCCTGCACACCCAGCTACACCATGCAAGTCAAGCTGTTGCAGGTGTCGGGGCTCCCTCTGCCTGTGACACCCTTCCCACCCCACCCCTACTTAGAAGCACCTACTCATTGGAGGGTCCCGAGCCCAGGACCCCCCACAGTCGACCCTCTGTGGAGTTGGGCTCTCCCACCCTGGCCCACACTCCCCAGACCTCCCTGAACTGACCTTGTCGTGTGCTTTCACACGCTACAACCTCCCTCAGCAGCATACGCGTTTCTTAAAGACGGGACTCCGATCTTTGTGTAGCTGGAACCCCAAAGAGCACCTCACACACAGAAGCGCTGGTGCGTTTTAATCGAATAACCAGAGAGACAGCGGGAAGAATGACCAATCAGCCACCAACTAGGCTGCAGCCTTTGTATCCCAAACGTCATCTTCCAGGCTGATTCTTTGAAACCGGCCTCCAAAGTGGCACCACTCTCTATCATAGATTCTCACAGCAGAAACCCAAGAGTCCTTCCTCCCCTCCCCAAGTCCTGCCCACATCACCTCCAAAACAGGTCTTAAAAGCCCACCCCCCCTCTCTCCTGACTCAAGGTTCCACCATTGCTCACCCAGATCCCCTTGAACAAAGGATGTGTTGCCCCAGCCAGGAGCCCCCAGCCAGCCACCCCCTTCAGAGCCTCATCCAAGAACATGTGCTTCCCAGAGCAGCCCCCCACCAGAGACTGACAGACGGGAGTCTGAAGACCCTGTCATTTCACCCAGCATGGCTATCGACGCTCACCTTTGGGGACATGGAGGTGCCGTCAGCCTGCGTCCCAGCTGGACTTCCTCCTTTGCACAGTCCTGTTGCCCCCCTGCCCTTGCATGGAAATTCATCCCTCATAAACTCCCTGCCCACCCCATTCCTGTCTGCTTCCTGAGATATGCACCTGCCATGCATGGGGGGGGGGGTGTAGGAGTCCACCTGGGGAGCTGCCCTTCTAGTGTACATATTGGGGTGCTAGGGTGCCTGGGAGGCTCAGATGGTTGAATATCTGCCTATAGCTCAGGTCATGATCTCCAGGTCCTGGGGTCAGGCTCTCTGCTCAGTGGGGAGTCTGCTTCTCCCTCTCCCTCTGCATCTCCCCCTGCTTTTGCTCACTGTCTCTCTCAAGTCAATAAATAAAAAAGTTTAAAAAAAATACAAAATGGGATTGGGAGGGAGATAAACCATAAGAGACTCTTAATCTCACAAAACAAACTGAAGATTGCTGGGGGGAGGGGTGGTGTGGAGAGGGTGATGGGGTTATGAACATTGGGGAGGGTGTGTGCTATGGTGAGTGCTGTGAAATGTGTAAGCCTGATCATTCACAGACCTGTACCCCTGGGGCAAATAATACATTATATGTTAGTAAAAATAATTAATTAAAAAATCTTTTTTAAAAAAAATACAAAAGAGATATTGGGGCATGGCACAGTCCATTCGGGCTGCTATCACCAAACTCCACAGACCAGGAAGCTTCAATAGCAAAGGTTTATTTTGTACTGTTCTGGAAGTCCAAGGTCAAGGTACCGGCAGATTCAGTGTCTGGTGAGAACCTGCCTCCTGGCTCCTAGGCAGCACCTTTTCGCTGGGCCCTCCTCACCTTGCAGAAAGCATGAGGAAGCATGCTGGGGTCTCTTTTATAAGGACACTAATCCCAAAGACCCTACTTCCCAGGATTTAGGATCAGGACTTCACCTTATGAATTTGGAAGACACAAACATACAGTCCACTGCACGAGCCAACGTCAAACCGCATTCTTAAAGGGTGTCTACTGCTGAAAATCAGAAAACTATGCAAGCTTTTACACCGCACAGCACTTCCTCCTCAATGCGGTCGTCCCAAAGATAGCTGACCGAAAAGCAGAAGAAAGACTAGGAGGAAAGAAAGAGGGAACAGAAGGAGGAGGACTTCTGGGGCTTTCAGCACAGCACAGGACCTTGTGCAATGTTCTTCCTCCTCTCTGCCGCTCCTCCCACCTGTCTGTCTGTCTGTCTCTCTCTCTCTCTCTCACACACACACTCACTCACTCAGACACAGTTTCTGCATTCAGCTCATCTCCCCACTAGACCTTTGAGGCCAGAAGAGAGCCCGCCCTTCTGCACAGAACCCACACAAGTCCCAGACCAGGCAATGATGGGCCGTAAGCTTGCGAGTGGTCTGCGCTCACTCTTAATCAACCTTATTGATCGACGTTTCTTTTTGATTACTGTGGCTATGTCGTAAGTCTTGAAGTCAGGTAAAGTGACTTCTCCCACTTGATTCTTCTTTTTCAAAGTTACTATAGCTGCTCCAGTTCCTTTCCATGTCAATCTCAGAATCATTTTGCCGATCTACAGAAATCATTAGTGGACTTTTTTTAAAAGATTTTATTTATTTATTTGACAGAGAGAGAGATCACAAGTAGGCAGAGAAGCAGGCAGAGAGAGAGAGGAGGAAGCAGGCTCCCTGCTGAGCAGAGAGCCCGATGTGAGGCTCGTTCCCAGGACCCCAGGATCATGACCTGAGCTGAAGGGAGAGTCTTTAACACACTGAGCCACCCATGCGCCCCATGGTGGACTTTTGATAGGCATTATATTAAACCTCTTTGTCAATGTGGAAAGATCCTCTATCTTTGTCATACTGACTTTCCTGACATGAACACAGCATGTCTCTCCGTCCACGTGACTTTCTTTGATGGCTTCCATCAGTATTTTGTAGTTTTCAGCATCTGAGCTCTGTTATTTCTACCCAAATATTGTTTGAGAGTTTATAAATGGTACTTTTTAAATTTTTTATTTCCACGGGTTCTTTGCTATTATGTACAAATAAAATCATTTTGTGTATATTTATCTTGTCTCTTACAACTTTGCTGGGCTCTCTTACTTGTTTTAGGAGGATGTTTTTGCAGATTCCGTGGGATTTTCTTCAGAGACCATCATGTCACACACAGGTATACATTTGTTTTGATCACTGCCTTCTATTTCTAGTACATGATCCTAATTTCCCATTTATAATCGTAGTCTAATATTTCCCTTTTAAACAAGTTTATGTAGAAAAAAAAGTGAGTTGGTTTACATGAAAATAGTAAATAAATCATGGTAAAACAAGTACATACATGAGACCAAAGTTGTAATCGTTGGCACGGTGTGGGGAACGTTGCGTTCCACGGTAATGCTCACACCGGCCCTACCGCACCAGGTGGGGCCACCTGCGTACAAGGAGCACTAGGAGGGAGCAGACAGGGACAGAGGCATCATCACTGCCGGTGTTAATGGAGTTTTTGCCAGAATCTGTATGGCACTACCTCAATTCTTTTAAAAGTCAGAAATCGGTCAGTTAGGTCAGCTCTGGGTAAAACTTCTGAATGAAGACTTTCCACGTTAAGTTGCATAACCCAGAGCATCTCCGCCAGCGAGTCTGGTAGACCAGGGTCCTCCTGACACACTCGCGTGAGCTCCGCTCTCCCGCCGGCTGCCCTAATTAGCTTTTGTGCAAACAGCCTCATCAGATCTAATAAAAATCTCTCCCTCCGAACAAGACGTTTCATGACATCACTCCCCTTGGGGAGGTTGGGAGGATGACCTTCCCTTTGATGAACGCGGAGAATTCGCTTTTATGGTCTGCCCCTGCTAATGTGTGTTTAGACAGAGCAGGACGATCAATACTAAGGAGAGGAGGCTGATTTGACTCACCGGAGTTGAGGAAAGGACCTTGCTTCCCCCATCCATTTTTATAAATCACTTTAAAGGCCTATCGATCTTTCCCTGGGCACCGAGGGGCACTAACTCCCTGGGCAGCAGCCTGTCAAGCCCCTTAACCCTTTCTGGTATCCCGCTCCCGGCCAGAGCCATAGGCTAGCAGACACTTGGGCTGATGCTCCCTCCCCAGGCCCAGAGTCTGGCTGAACCATTCACCAAGTGTGACTTTCCCAAGGCATTTGGGAAATAAGGAGGTGCCCTTCACCCCTATCTACGCACACAGGTGTACATGCACGAGTGCACGCACACTTGCACACCACATCTCATGCACGCCTACAGAGACCCATGCAAACCCAGCACCAAAATAAAGCAAAAGCACGAAGTGCGTATACAAGCAATAGGTCTGTACACCTCCTCTGAGCACCACAACAAAGGGGCCATTCACTGTCCCTCCTACTGTATTTTGCCTCAGTTTCGCCACTCAGGAAGGTGGGACAGCGGTGTATAATGCGCTTCCTTCTGGGCCCGAATTGCAGGGACAGCTCCGATCTGAGCCTCTCCCTTCCCCTGTTCTGAGATGTCACCCACGCGTGTGACTGATGGTTCTCATCCACAGTCCCACCACGCACAGGTGCACCATGAGTCGGCGCTTGAGATGTTCCAAGTCATTATTAAAAACAGTCACTTAAAAGAGAGTTTGGGAACATCTTCCTAACTTAGAGGAGAGCTCCTCCCAGGAGGAGCAGGGTCACGACGGAGCATTTGAATCCCAGCCCGCTGCCCTATGTCTGTGACCTTCCACCCCAGTGGCTTGATGCATCTCTACTTCAGCCACTCCCCGTGGCCCCTCATCTTTGGGGGGCGTTGTGTGACACTGTGCGTCGGTGGGGTTGGGGTCTGCATAGGACTGTGAAGGGATGGGGTCCAGCCAGCAGCTGGGAGCCCGTGCGGACCTCAGGGTGCAGGTGAACCATCAGAGCTATGGGTGCCGGGCGGCTTATGCAGAAGAGAGGGGCCGCCTCGAGTGTCCCGACGCCTCTGATGGGGCATCTGTTGGTGCAGGGTCCAGTGGACCCTTCTCAGGGGTCGGGGCTTGGGGCTTCCCCGGGAATAAGAAACAGGAAGTGGGCAGCAAGTGGGAGGGGGAGGCCGTGCTCTGCCCTTGCACTAACCTTGAAAATGCCTTCGTCACAAAAAAGCTCCAGCTCGATTGCTTTTATGGAACTAAACCCAAAACTTCTAGCAGGGACAGGAAGCAGATATTGCCAACCGCGTAAGGAAAGAGAAGGGAGAGAAACGAACAGGGAGGGAGGGGGCCCCTCTTGCCTGATCCTGCTCCGCTCCTTACCCCTCGCCCCTGTTGCTCCTCCTGCTCCCGCCTTGGTCCCTCCAGGCCACCGTCTTCCAATCTGGCAAACAGGGTGGCCCTCCCAAGGCACCAAGAGACAGGTCACCTCCCACCTTAACCCTCCATCTCCTGCCGTGAAAAGGTTAAAATGGGATCTCTTTCTTAACGCTCAAGGTCCCGGGAGTCTGGTCGTGGGGGACTCTTTGCCGCAGACCCGGCCCGCCTGTGGCCACGAGCCCCATCCAGACCCCAGAACCTCGGGGTCTCCCCAGGATGTCCCCCACACCTGCTCTCCTTCATTCACGCTCCTACCTCATCAGCCCCAACTTCAGGTGGAGAAACTGCAGTTTGGAGACACTACGGTGTTTGCCCAAGGTCCCACGCCGGGACATGTGTAAACCTGAAGGCCATGCTCTTTGTCCCACAGGAAAAGGGTCAGACGGTGAGGCCTTGCCTCGCCCGTTTTTAGCCCAGACGGAGCAAAGGCAGCACGGCCTGCGGTTCCCGGTGGCCCTGGTGTGCGGCCCAGCTTCTCCCTCCTTCCGGGGTGGTCCTTGCCTGGCCACTGAAGGTCTCAGTCTCTTACTCTGAGTGCAACGAGCCACAGCCTGAGCGGTTGACAGCGGCATCCTGGGTCTCTCATAGAAGTGCTGTGGCCTTCCGCAGGCAGAGTCCCGACTGCCCGGCTTCTCCCCACCTGGGGAAGTGGGCAAGCGTTCGGGAGAGGAGGGGGGCTTGCTTGGTGCCCCTCGAGTTTCAGGGATAACTCTGATCTGCGAGGCCCCTGGGATGTGACTGACTGACTGTCCACCCTGTAGGATTAGAAAAAATGCGTGAAAACGCTGGGAACCGGGAGCTCGGAGCAAATGGGGAGATTACGGTGACCAAAGCCTGGCTGCCCGGCGGCGGGGGGGGGGGGGGGAAAAGAGGGGGATTCGCGAAAGGGAAAGAGGCAAGGCTGGGGAGGAACTGGAAAACACTGTTCCGGGCTGCATTCCAGCAGAGAAGTGCTGGTCTGCACCACAGTTAGCTCACAGAAAACTCCATACCTTGCTGTGTGATCCTGAGTAAGTCCCCGAACTTCTCTGGACCCTTTTCCTACAGCTGTAAAATCAGAACATTGGGCTGGCCTTTTCGATCTTTCCAGGCATTAGAAATCCCACCCATGTTCCCCCAAGTCTGCGCCGTGAGGCACAGTCCCTGCCGTCCTGGGGGAGGTCATTGCTCCCATGTTCAACTGAGACTCTGAGAATCGTGTTGTTCCCAAGGTTGCAGAACGAGATGGGGGGCTGGGCCAGGAGCAGAACCGGCTCCATCTGCCTCCAGGGTGGTGCCCTCCCTCCTTGCAGGCGCTGGCCTGAACTGGCTGGCCGGCCCCCCAAGCCTCCCATGCTGGTGGGAGGCCCGCCAGGCACAGCCAGTGTGTCCTCCGCGGCGGCCCGTGCCAAGCGGCCCTGCCCAGACCGCACGAGGAGCTGGCCGTGGCCTGCCAGCCTGGTTCTCATTTAGAGCAAGCCCCGGCTGCAGCCCAGACATTCCAGAGGGGACATGCAGACGCCGATCCCGCCCATGGCTTGGGAAACCGGGCTGCAGGCAGCCTCGTGGTCAGAAAGTGCCGCAGTGTTTTACCCCTTCCCTGTCGACATTTTAAAAGTTGCTTAACCCCTCAAGGAGTTTGGGCCACTGTTTCGGGGGCCCTGACCCTGGCATTCGAAGCCCGGTGGCCAGGAATACACGTGCATCTGCAGAGCAGGCCAGACTGCCCTGGGCCCCCACACGCCTCTGCATCGGCCCTCCCCTGAGTCTGTGCGCACAGCCCCGTCTCCGCCTCGCCGACGGCCTCACCTCCAGCCGGGAGTCCAGAGGCTTCCTGGTGGAGGGGGCCTTGAACAACACAATGCCACTAATGTTGTGTCAGCTTCTGGCTGAAGTGAGGTCCCCACCTCCTCCCAGGAAGGAGCAGGTGGGACCACTCTAACTGTCCCTGGAAGAATCCTACCCTTCACACATCCTTGAGTGAGTTAATTAGAGACTGCCTCCTAAGGATGTAAGTAGTGCTCCTGAATTCTGCCCAAGTGGCAATTTGCCGTCGACATAAGGCTGCTGCCCGTGCTGAGAGCCGGCGAGGCATCGGCACGAGGCTCGGAGCTCTTCCCGGCCAACCCCCTCCGCCTGCTGCCCCGGCAGCTGGATTACGCTTGCTTGGTCTGCTGGTCAAAATAAATTCTTTCTCCCGCCAGGGTGCCATTTCAGCCCCCAAAGGTAGGGTTTTGTCTTCTTTTCCCTTATCTGTTTTTTTTTTTTTCCCTTTCTGATTTGTAAGTCCTTGCTAATGGGACCAGAGGCTTTTCAAAATGGTTCCCACCTATGGCGTTCCTTAAAAAATTAAAAACAGAATTCTCATGTGATCTAGCAAGTCCACTTCTGGGCATAGACTCAGAAGAATTGAGAAAGGGGTCTTGAATAGATATTTGTACACTCATTCCAGCAGCATTATTCCTAACAGCCGAAGGGCAACACAACCCCAGTGTCCGTCCATGGGCGAACAGATGAATGGATAAGCCTCACGCGGTCCAGCCAGACAATGGAATATTACTGAGCCTTCAAGAGGAAGGAGATTCGGTTACCTGCTCCAACGTGGATGAAGCTCGAAGACACTGTGTTGAGTGACATAAGCCAGTCACAAAACACAGATCTGAGTGATTCCACTCGGTATGAGCTCAGAACCCTAAAGACACAAGGAATGGGGGTTGCCAGGAGCTGGGGGAGGGGGGATGGAAAGTTTGCGTTTAAAGGGACAGAGTTGGCTTTTGCAGGATGAAAGGTATTCAGGGGATGGACGGACGTGAAGGTGCTCAGTGTGTCCCTCAGCGGCACACCGGAAAATGGTGAAGACGACCATTTTTATGTCATGTGTATTTTACCACAATTTTTAAAAAAAATGGTTAAAAAAAAAAAAAAAGCAACGGAGATGCCTGGGTAACTCAGTCATTACGTGTCTGCCTTCAGCTCCGGTCATGATCCTGGGGTCCTGGGATTGAGTCCCACATGGAGTCTCACATGCTGAGCAGGGAGCCTGCTTCTCCCTTTCCCTCTGCTGTTCCTCCTGCTTGTTCTCTCTCTCTCTCTCTCTCTCTCTCTCTCTCTTTATATCTTTCTGTCAAATTAATAAATAAAATCTTTTTTAAAAAGGCCATAGCTGTCCAGGCTCCCTGATCGGTGGCCTTCAGGCTCACAGGATGGCAGGTCACTCTGATGCTGCAGAAATCAGCGTCTCTACAGGACAGAGCCTCTCACACGTGCAGAGGCCGTGCCAGCCAGGCTCAAACTGGGACCTCAGGGAGAGGGAGGGAAGTGACGGGCCCAGGGACATGCACGCTGCCGCTGCCGTGGAACCAAGCAAGACTGAGGGAGGGAACCTGGCTCTGACACCACATAGCGCTCTCTCTGCAGGACAGGAAAACGTTCTGGGTAAAGGAGGAGGCACACTCCCCTCCGGGAGACGGCCCTTTAATGAGGCAGCTGGGAAGGAAGCAAGTGCCTTTTTCTAGCACCGTTATAGCCTCTCCTGCCCCAATCCCTGGGCATGGTTTGGGGAGGAGGCCAGGCCATGGGTTATGAGCCTCCTGACCAGCTTCCTTCCACTGCCCCAGAGGCAGACCATGCTGGAAGGGCACAGGCATCTCCAGGGTCTTTGTCTAACCACCTGCTCTTCTCCTTCTCCAGCTCCCGGTTACAGGCTTGGCCGAAGACCTGCTCACCCCCAACTCCAAAGATGAACACGTGACCCAGCCTGGCCAGTCAGAACCCTGGAACCCCTACCATCAACCACAGGATATATGTGTGACCCAAATCAGAGTGGACTCCAGGACTTATTCTAAAATAATTGAGGTAAACACTGTCTCTTTCCCCAAAGATAAAGGAGGGGCTAATCTCAGAGCTGCTATAGACCATCTTTGCCACCTTACAGAACATGAAGTCAACATAAAGAAAAACAGGAAAGAGAAAGAGAGCTTGCCACCATGCCTGAGCACCTGGATCTAGCCATACCTGAGGCTTCATTCATCCCCCACATTTTAATAAATTCCCTTTTCTTCTTAAGCCATTTTGAGTGGGGTTTCTGTCCCTTGCCAACAAAAGAAAATTCTATTTGATACAGAAACAGACTCTCAGAATTAATCCCTGCCGGTTTCCACCCACGACTTTGCCCTCTCCCTGTGTGGGGCTGTGCTAGCTCCTGTAACACACAACCTGAAAACCTAAGTGGTTTAACACAGCTAAGGCTTATTTCTGACTCACCTCCCAGTTCACTGCAGAAGAAGGGAGGTTAGTGGGGGGCTGGCCTGGCTCCAGGCAGCTTTCTGGAGACCCAGGTTCCTTCCAACAAGTGGACCACTACCTTGGGCCTCGCAGTATCCACTGCGGTATGTGTCTTCCCCCCAGTGAATGAGGCGCCAGAGCATGAAGAGAGGACACAGCTGTTCTTAGCAGCCCAGTACAGAGGGGACAGTCCCCTCTGCTCGCCCTCCACAAGTGAGAGCCTGGCCCAGAGAAAAGAGGCTGTCATGGACACACAGCACCCATGTCTGTCTATCCTCATCCCTCCCCCGTGCGCTGCCCCCATATGAAGCTGTTGACCTTCACAGCTAGACTCACACTGTGTGCCCCCCCCCCACCTCCCACCCTCCTCGACTCACCTACGGTGCAGGGTGATGATCTAGAGGGGCTTTGCCCTCCCTGAAGGTGAGGTATGACTGACATCGCAGGGAGCCAGAGCCCCACCCACCCTCAAAGTGTTTGTGGGGTGGACGGACAGGAGGGGGCTGGGCAGAGGCCAAGGGAAGGGTGGTTGCAAAACAATGTCCTTGGCATCTAGAATGCCAGCTGTTGCCTGATGACCTCTGTCTCTCCCTCCCCCAAACTGCCTCCATCACTCCCCAGACAGGACCCTCAAATGGAGACCCAGAGAGGACTTACAGAATGCGGCCCGAACCCAGCTCATTTTACAGATGGGTAATATGTGAGTTAGAGGGCAGAGCCCAGATGCACATCTCAGGGACCCTGTCCAGGGCTCGACCCCTGGGCCATCTCCCAAGCCCTGATCCAGGAGAGGACAGACAATAGGAAGGACCCTGCATTTCCAGATCCCCTGCTGAGTGTCCCAACTGGTGGAAGTTGCCTTTTATATCACTCGGGTTCTAGATCCCACAGTTAGTTCCCAATTCCACCAGACAGTAACAGGGCAGGTCCCTCGGACAGGAGGCAGTGTGCACTCAGGAGGAGAGGAGGGCAGCCTCTCCACAGAGGAGCCAGGCTGCAGGCCGGACGGAGGGGCTCCACACTGCCTATCACTCACCTCCAGGTCCCGCCTGGATCCCCGGAGTGGATCCCACTCAGTCCCAGCAGCCAGGGAGGCAAGCATGAGCCGGCTGGGGCAGGATGGGGACAGCAGGATGGGGACAGGGACAGGGGCAGGGGCAGGGCCAGGGCCCAAGATGGGTCCAGGGGGATATGGGACATCACACATGGGCTGAGCTGCCAAGAGGGAGGAGAAGAAGGGAGAGAGAGAGAAACATGGTCAAAACAAAGGCACTGGGAAAGAAAAGCCAAGAACAAAGCCCACTAATATTACTAGTCAAAGACCCGCTTCTCTGTAAACTTTAATTCATCCACTAAATATCAAGCGCCGTTGGCTGGGGCACCTTCTCCACACTTCCCCTGGTTATTAATGCGTACTTAGCGGCAGCGGGAATTAGAAGCTCCGTAATAATACCCTTTCCAAAACACTGCAGATGAACATTTCTGTTTGAAATTTAAGGAGAATTCTATTGCGGCTGCAACACATGATGTGAGAGGCCGACATTGGCGGGGTTTCGCTGCCGCCGCCCCCCCCCCCCGCCCCGCCGGGGGCTGGAGCTACCGTGCCAGGACCCAAGCTTGTGGACTGCGGCCACGCGCGGTCGGGGGCAGGGACACAGCCAACGTGGCCTGTGGAATTCTGCTCCCCGGCCCCACCCGCGAGGCCTCAGCCGCCTTCCCCGGGCTCTGTCCTCCTTCCCGGGGCCATGCAGGGGGGCGGCCCGCAGGGTGTCTGGGGACTGCCAGGCTCTTGCTCCAGCCCCCATCAACCCAGTGTCCGGAGGCCCCCTGGCTCGGGAGCTCAGAGTGTGAAAAATAAAGTCTACGCTTTGTCTAAACTGACCTTCTTAATCCAAGACTGGGGGGGGGGGGTCACCCCTGCATTTGTTTTCATTTCTGTCCACTCTGTGAAGGAAGATGACACGATTAGGTCCTGTTACACCTCGCTGTGCCCTTCGGGGTCTCTGTCATCCCTCAGCAGAGCTGGCCGGCCTGCCTGCAGTCTCGCCCTTCCCATCCAAGTCAGGAAACTCCTAAAGCCCAGATGGCACCCTGTAGCTTCTCAGCCCATTTCCTTAGTCACGAACCTAGGATCCTGCCGAGGCCCGCCCACCCTGGCCTTCCCTGCCCCCAACTCACTCATCCGGGGTTTCACCCCTCCATGCTTTGGCAGGACTGTGTGGCTCTTTGCTCAGCAATGTGTATGCTTCCTTATACCTCAGGGCCTTTGCATATGTTATCTCTGGAAATCCCCCGCTTCCTCCACCCAGCTAACTCATCCATCCTTCAGGCAGCCCCTCCTCCAGGAAGCCTCTGCCCCGCTCCCACTGCTCCCCAGGCTGGCTCAGTGCCCTCTGTGGGCCCACAGCCCCATATAATCTCCACGTAACCTCTGCCTGGTGCTGAGCCTGTCCCTCACTATGCAGGTCCTTAGGGCAGAGACTAGGTTCCTACCATTTCTGTGTTGCCAAGCCCTGGCACTGGCCCTGGCACAGAGTAGCTGCCACTCCCCACCCCCAAAATTTGCCCAGTGAATGAAACTTGCTGAATTAGGCACAATCCCTACCCCATGTTCAGGTTCACTGGTCGAGCAGGGGGACTTTGTGATGCATGGGATTGGCTAGGCAGGGCTAAGTCTCCCAAGTTTCACTCCCTGTAGCCCTCCAGTTTGGAGCGGCCCCAGACATATCCTCACAGGATGCTTGGAGGGTGGACTGAAGTGGAAGAAGCCTCTCTTCTACTTCAAGCTCAGCACGCTGGGTGACCACTTCTGTAGCTCACACCCACTGCCCATCTCCTGGCTTGCCTCAGGGCGAAGCGAGGCTGCAACTGCCCCATCATCGCCCATGCGCTCCTTCAGCTCTCTAGCCCTGGGCCACCGTGTGTTTTGCTTCTCGTTGCAGGGCCCCAGCTCCTTCAGGCAGGACAGCCAGGAGGACACCACCAGCACTGGGGGCAGCAACGTCTGCCCCCACACACTGCAGCATGGTTTCTGATTCCACCTGATTCTTGATGTCCCCACTTCCCACTTCACATCCTGCTTCCCTTCCCAAACCTCTGCTCTAGAGACTGGGAGCTCCAGCTTCGAAAGTAAGGCCAACAGATGCACAGGGACAGCGTGCACAACTCCCACAGTGGTGGGAGGCCAGCTCCCTACAGCAGACCACGCACTTGCCAATGGTTCTGCTCCTGGCTGATGGCTAGAAGAAGATGGCCCTGCACTGGCTCAACAATCAGACTGAGACATAATGAGAAGCTCCAACATGGGAAGACAACGTGAGGCAGAGATGTCGGGGAAAGTTCCAGAGAGGAGTGGCCTCTGAGCTCAACCTTGAAGATCAAGAGTATCCAATGGAGACAGCCTACAGTTCCCAGGCTGAGGAAGGAGGCCCCATCAGAGCCAGGCCTCCATCGTGTGGGAGGATGGCCACCCAAGGATTCTCAACTCCAGCTCCCAAGCCTGCGGGGTGATGCTAACCCAGACCGGGCTGCTTGGCCTTTCCCTGTGCCCGAGGTCCTCATGATCAGAGAATGAAGGTCCATCAATCCCAAGAGAAATCTGCTCAAGCCAAACATGAAGTTGGAGAGTTGGGTGCTGGCATTTTTTATGGAGAAAAGAGTCAAGTCTGGGGTGAGATGCAGAAGTGGAGTTTGGCCAGTCTGAGGGCAGAGTGGAGCTCTGCCTTGCTTCTAAGACAGCATGGGACATGACAAGCCCATGGCCTTGGCCCCACCAGACATGTGCCCAGGGAAAGGGATGTGGCCACAAAGAGCTCTCAGGGACCTGAGAAGATGTTCCCGGGCCTCCCTGCTAGTGCCCCAGCAACTAGGAGAAGACTGCCAGGGAAAGGCAAGCGACATGCCCGGGACAACATGGAATAGAGAGGAGGACAAGTGATGATCACCGACGGCCCAACATGCTCCTCTTAGAAGGTGGACTCGACCCCAGAGCGAGGGGCCCCCCCTAAACTGACAAAAATACATTTCTGTCATTTGGAATTAAGCTCGGTCATAAGGCTTCAAGGAGGTCCCTGGAACCCCCACAGACAGTGGCCCGAGATTTGCACAGAAACCAATCTCCAAGTTCATATTTCAAGACGATTCCCATGAGATCACCAGCGCTGGAAAGGCGACCACCACCAGAGGGACCGACTGCCTTAGGGTGAGGATTTCCAGCAGTGGTGGAAAAAGCCAGGGCAAGATTTAAAGCTAACCAACAAAACCAATTGGAAACAGCAGGGGAATTTGCTGTGAAAGTTGGTTTCAAGCTCACCCCATCCATAATTACTCACTTTGAAAGTGTCACGATTCTCCTGCCAAAATTACGGCTTCCCTCCCCTTACTAAACCCCTTTCACACCACTCCTTCTTCACTCTGCAAAAATGGATTTCACTCAAAAAAGAAATTAGAAAAATAATTGATGTAATAACCATAACCTTGAAAATACTTCTGCCAGAATTGAATAGCAGAAGGGAAGGGAGGCCCAAAATAAAGGCATCTCTCTGGAAATCAGAAATCTAAATTAGTTCTGAGCACCGGCTACACCCACTTCCCCGCCAACTCCTCGAAGGTGAACATGAGTGATCCTGCTCCAGTTACACAGGAGACAGGACCGTGTGTTGCCTCGGGCTGTCTGGTGCCCACCGGTCCTGCCTCCTGCTTTAACGGGTGGGCAAACTGAGACACACAGCTCTGCCCGTTGTCCTTCCAGGAGCCTGACAGAATGTGGCCCCTCAGCTCCTTTGAAGTCAGGTGTGGCCCGACGACTGTCTTTGGCCAATGAAATACGAGTAGAAACAACGCGGGTCATTTCTGGTGGAAGCTCTAAGCATCTCGGGGTGACTCCCCAGTCTCCCCCTGGAGCTGTTCAGGGATCACAAAGCCCCGTGTCGTGGCAATTCTTCATCAGCCTGCACTTCTGACCAGCTGTGACCAACGGAGCCCTCCTGCTAACCAGCGTTAGACACGTAGCAAGAGCCAAAGTCCAGCTGTGTTGTTTTTAAGCCACGGAGTGTGGGGCTGTTTGTTACTGCCCCAAACCTGCCTCACACTCTGTGTTGGTGCTACCGACCCGCTGTTCTAGTTTTTCTGAGAACCGTCCCTCACGGCAGAATCCACGTTTCGTTTGACTACCTTGCAGGACCCATGAAGAAAACCTACCACGTCGCTGGGCCGAGAACGTCCGTTGAATGACAGAGTGAAGACTCCATGAGGAAGTGAGTCAAAAAATGGTGTTAAGTGGCGATCCTGAATTGGGGAGACCAATCTGACATGTGTGGATAAGAACAGTTCACCCGGGGTGCCTGGGTGGCTCAGTGGTTAAGCCGCTGCCTTCGGCTCGGGTCATGATCCCAGGGTCCTGGGATCGAGCCCCGCATCGGGCTCTCTGCTCAGCGGGGAGCCTGCTTCCTCCTCTCTCTCTGCCTGCCTCTCTGCCTACTTACGATCTCTGTCTGTCAAATAAATAAATAAAATCTTTAAAAAAAAAAAAAAAAAGAACAGTTCACCCTCTGGCGATGGAGCAACATGGCCCACAGGCTCTTAACGCTGAACCCAAAATCCACCCAAGTAACTACTAACTACTGCCTCATAAAGGCAAGGCAAAGAGGCCCAGGGCACTTAGGTGAGTCACCCAAGGTCACAGCTAGCATGCGAGCTGCCAAGCTGACTCCAAAGCCCGAAATGGTCTCCAGCCTGCCTGGGCGCTCGCACTCCAGGACAGGAGCCCCAGGGGGAAGCCCATGTCTTTGCTGCTCACCTGCCACTCCCAGTCAAGCATAAGCACAGGCAGAAGCTGACATGTGAGATGAGCCAACGTGCCAGACGTCAATATAACATCAACTTCAGATTCCTTTTCCAGAATGTGGAAGCCATAGGCATCAGGTAGCCTGCAGTCAGGGAAAGCACTGAGCTGGTGCACTGAGCTGGGTGTGGGAGTCCTACACTCCGATCCGATCCTGCCAGCAGATCATCTCTTCTCTGTGCCTCAGTTTCTCCTGTAGGTACAGCAGACAGGCTGGACAAATTCACCCTTAGGACCTGTTCCAGCTCCAAAGAGCTACAGTTCCTGTAATCATACCTCTGGCTGATAAAGGAAAGAAAGTTGAACCCTTTTAAGAAAATCGCAAAAGCCCTAAAATTACGTGAAAGCCTTTGAGATCCGTGAAAGAAAGGCATTTGCTAAATCCCCTCTATTATTTCCAAAGGATATTTTCTATTATTATTATTTACCAAAGGAATTTCTGGACAGAGTTTAAGTGCCTCAGAGCCTACAAAATAATCATCTCTTCTAAACATAACAAAAGGTCCTGAATATTCTTGACTGATGACTTTTCTTTGAAACATGTTCTCCACGGAACAAAGGATTTTCTTCGTTTTCCCAATTTTTCTAAGTTTAAGTAAAACACACACACAAAACCTCATCATGATTACTAACTTAAATGCTTTTTAAGTTGGCTAAAGGACCTGAGAACACATTTATAATATCGATGATTCTCGTTCCGGGCATGCTCTGTGCGATCCACTATCCCAGGAACTGGTTATTAGGAGAAAAACAAAAACGGGATGTACTTATTGAGAACGATGAGTCAGGCTCTGTGCCAAGAGCTTCACACTCATTCTCTCATTTGAACCTCTGCATAACCCAGTGAGATGGGGAAACTGACTCTAAGAGCCATTTAGCCTAAGCTGATCTAAGATCAGGCAGCTGGTAGGCGCTGAAGTTGGGTTCAAACAGGGGTCTCACGAACTCCAGAGTCCATGCTTTTAACTGTCAGGCTATGTTCACTTCATGTAATGCCGCACTGAATCCTGACACCCAGCCTATAAGGCAAGGAGCCCCTTTATATAGACAAGGAAACTGACTTGATCTGGCCCATTGTCATCCAGATGGAGTGTCTGTCAGAGAAGCCAGGATTCAAATTCAAGTCCATCAAACTGGATGGCCCTTTGCCTGACTCTACACTATTTCCAAGTAACATAGGCCTCAAGACACATGCTCTTCTTGCCTGGGCCTACCTTGTGGTCCAACACATTGATAGTGCCAACTCCCAGAACTTCCAAGTCTTCAGTGAATGAAAGAAAAAGGGAATTCTTTGCAGTGCCAGTAAACATGTGTGGCCAAAGAACTGTTAAATCTCTAGAGCCAGGGGGGAAACTCTGCACTTGGTGGGCACTGCACTACTTTTGCCCAGAGACCTGGACCCTGTCAATAATTCCACTGTAGGCAGCTGCTTGCAAAGGTTAATAACTCCAACCATAAAAATGTGCGGCGAGTTGCAACTTGGCACCAGCCGCCTCAGACTGGGAGAGAAGCTAGCGTTTGCAAAATATGGTTCAAATAATCCCGCCTCTCCTTTTTTTTTTTTTTCCTTCTTTAGTTTTAAGAGTGCAAGAAACATAGAAGTTTTGTGGTTTCACACTGGTCTTTTTATGGTTCGAAAGACTCCAAAACAGAGTTGATTAAAAAAATGCCTCTGCATAATGCCGACCATTGTGTGGGCATTTTCAAGGAAGCATGCCATCCGGTGCTGGGACTTTGGGGACTTGGATGTTCTTCATTGGCTTAAATGAAAGGTTTTGTTCTTAAACAAAAGGGATATCCTGACTCAACAACTGTTTGTGTTCTGACCTCTGCACCTAAATCCCAAATATGCCCACAAGAGGCAATTTGATACAAGGGAATGAGCATGGACTTTGGATCCAGCCAGGAAAATGTGATGCCTAGCTCAGTTTCTTCCTAGCTTTAGAACTCCGAGAATCTTAGGAATCTCAGAGGATCATCTTTCCTCATCTCTGTAATGGGCACTTTTTTATATTTATTTTATACCTTATATTTTATATTTATTTTATACCTTAGGGTTCCTGAAAACCTTGAACGAGATGATGTAGGTAAAACACAAAGTAGATCCACCCATTCCTTCAAAAAATAATTGTTGAGTACCTACTAAGTGCCTGGCATTATTTTCAATACTGGAAAATCAACAGTGAACAAGTCAAACCCAGATACTGACCTGGTATATCTCACATTCTTGCTGGGGTGATACCATAAATGAATAAAGACATAAATGAGATCATATTTGATGAAAAAGGCTTAAAGAGCAGGAGGTAGTGCAATAGAGAATGACTGGGGGTGGGGGAGCAGTGCTGGACTACTTCAGCAAGGGTAACCAGTGAGGGCCTCTCTGAGGAGCTGCCACTTGAACTGAGGCTAAGGAGTATGAAAGAGACATCGAAAGGATTAGCATGTGCAAAGGCCCTGAGGCAGAATGAGATGGCCAGGTTAGAACATGTGAGGTAGTTCGGAGTAAAGGAGAGGCTACAAGGGAACACAACTGCCAGATTAGGAGACTCCTTGAAGTTCACAACAAGAGATTGTATTGGGCTTTATTCTAAGTTCAATGGGAAGCCATCTGTAGGTTTTAAGCAGTGAAATTGCAGGATTAATTTGCATCCTGACTCTGCTAGGTGGGGACAGAATCACAGTAAGATAGGCAGGAAAAGACAAAGACCAGTTAAGACACTTTCTCAGTCTAGCCAAAGATAATGGACTATCACAGATGCAATGGAGAGGGAGAGAAGCCTATTAATCTGGGAATACAGCTTGGTAATGAAATTAGATGGAATCTGGAGAAAAGAAGCTTGACCTTTTAGAAGCTGGATAAAGGAGTACCGGAATGGTTGCCAGTGAGATGGGAAGAAACCAGGAGAGCGCAGTGTCCTAGAAGCACTGCAGGAAAAGAATTTGGTGAAGAATGGAAAGGTCACCTGAGCCAAGAGAGCAACAGGAGGACAGAGAACAGCCTACTGGATTTGAACAGATGAAGATCACATGGGTGTCTTTGACTGATACACACCATTTCTGTGAGGGAGCTGGGAAAGCAGAGACTGAAAATAAGTTCAATACATGCAAAGTATTTTTAAAATTCCTTCCTTAGAATGGAAATCGGGTACCTCATACCTTATCTATGGAGACTAAGACATTTCTTTGATGATATTAAAAATATCCATAATCATAACAACTCATGAGCCTCACATGTCCAATCAGTATGACAGGCTGAGCAGACAATGAAAGACTATTCACCCCACATACCCCCAGTCCGAACAAATAAAAGTGTTGGATATAATGTGACAATAAACTATTTAAATACAAAATCAATTTCAAAAGTATGGAAAGGAAAATCTCCGGGAGCTCAAAATGAAGATAAAACCCAAACCAGAGTCATTGGTAAAAGCTGAAGACAAAAATCTCACAAGATACTAGAACTGGTTATAGGAGCTGAAGTCAAGGGAAGAACAAGACTTGAGGCTTAAGGGAGGACAGTGTGCCTCTGAGTCCCCTCATAAAGCCAGGAACCATGAAGCATGGCATGCCCATGAAGCTCCAAGCAGAAATGTTCTAAAATTTGTCCAGAGCTGATAAAACTCACAGGATCCTGAGTAACTTCCAATGGGAAGCTACTCAGAAGGGATTCCTCCAAAACTCAAGAGAGTAAGGCTCCTATGAAACCCTCCCCCATTCGAGTTGAGCTCACAACAAAAAATTACAATCCACAGGAGCAAAAAAATCACTCAGGTTTAGTAACAATCAATAGACATAACAAATGAGATAAATTCGCCTTAAAAACCAGAAATAAAGGAAAAAACTAGAAGAAACTTCCCATATGTAAAATCTTCAAAGAGAAATAGGGAAAAATTACATACAAAAACAAGATTGAATGTAAACGCAAAGTCACATCTAAAAAAGAACTAAATGGAGATTCTAAAAATGAAAAATACAATCATTAAAGTAGAAAAGTTAAATAGGTTAAATAGAATAGATACACTGAAGCAAAAATATTGAACTCTAAAACAGACATTTGGAAATCACACAGAATGCAGAAAAAATAAGTAACTTAAGTGGATAATATGAAAGAGTAATTTAAGATCTGCATTACAGAAAGAGAGCTCCTGTGCTCACTTCAGCAGCACATAAACTAAAATTGGAATGAGACAGAGAAGATTAACATGGTCCCAACACAAGGATAACATGCAAATTCACAAAGTGTTTCATATTTTTAGTGCATAGAGCACTGGGTGTCGTACATAAATCATGAATCTTGGAATACTGCATCAAAAACTAATGATGTATTTTATGATGACTAACATAACACAATAAAACATAAAGTAAAATGTAAATTTAAAGAAAAAAAGAATAAAGAGTAGCTCCAATATATTAAGTTGAACTCCCTTTGTAGGTCTAAAATGGTTGACTATCAGCAATTTCATACAGTTTTATCTACAAGTCTAACACAAGTGGTGGAAAGGAAAAAAATAAAGAATGAGGGAGGGGCTCCTGGATGGCTCAGTCGGTTAAACATCCCAACTCTTGGTTTCAGCTCAGGTCATTGTCTTGTGGTGTTGAGATGAAGCCCCACATCAGGCTCTGCACTGGGTGCAGAGTCTGCTTGAGATTCCCCTCCCTCTTCCATTCCATCTGCTCTTCCCCCTGATTGCACTCTTTCTCTCTCTAAAAATAAGTAAAATCTTTTTTAAACTGCGGGAAAGAGACAATGTTTAGAGAGCTGACAGTTGAGAATTTTGCAGAATTAAAAAAACCACGAGTCCTCATATTGACTCAAAACAATAGAAATTAAGTGTAGTAGATCTATCAAACATCAACAATAAAGGGGGAAATGACTAGAGAGAAAAGAAAGGAAGGATTGAATGACAGTTGAATGATAACATCTTGCCATTCTTTTACAAGTCCAGAAGACAATGATACAATCTTATAAAGACTTATAGGAAATGATAAGCCCACCACTCAAGTGAGAGCTGAAAGGACATATTCATATATACAAGGAAAAGGACAAACACATCACCCACAGACTCTTAACTAAGAAAAGTGCTATGATGAGAAAGCAAAGTCAGAAAGAAAGAGGGGAGTGCATGAAGCAGTGTGAGTCTACAAATTGGTAAATAGTTGGAAATACAAATAAATATCAACTGAAAAGAAGTTAGAATGACTAAAGAAGAGTAAAAATATGGTAGAACTAAAATATTAAAAATATGGTAGAACTAAAATATTAACATTCTTTAAAGAGAGGAAGAATTCAGAATTTAAAGCATTCTAAGGTCATTAAGTAGTTAGGACAGAGGATATAAAGACCTACAGGTTTTGCTAAATATACACCTTAAAATTTGAGGACAACTGCTAAAAATATAATTGTAGAATGTACTTCTCCCAAATCTGTAGTTACAAAAAATTAAATCAACCCTACAGACAGGTCTAGGCACTTATTCTATAAAGGGCCAGATAGTAAATATTTTCCAATTTGTATGGTTCCTGCCAAAACTACTCAGCTCTCACTGTAATGCAAAAACAGCCACTGACCATATGTAAGTCAATAAGCCTAGCTATATGCCAATAAGGTTTTTATTTACAAAAACAGGTGGCAGGCCAGATTTGATCTGAAAGCCATAATTTGCCAACCTACTTCCATAGAAGGCAAATGAAAGGACAAAAGAGAGTAATCAAGAAAATATATATATGTAAAAAACAAAAAACTAAGTCCATGAAGAATCACAATAAAAGTAAATGCATTAAATTTATCAATTAGAATATTCAAGCTGCAGAATGACACCATGTGATGCCCCGTATATACAGGTTTGAAACACAGAACAATACCATTTACCTTTTATGGCTATGCTCATGTGTAGTAAAGGTACAGAAAGGATGTTTCCAATTCCAGAGTGTTGCCTCAGGCAGGACGTGAGAAGAATAGATTTGGAGAAGGGTACAATAGAGAATCAATATAACTGTCCAAAGATTTTGTTTCCAAAACAAACAAAAGAGCCAAAGCCAGTTTAGCAAACATTAATATTTGTTAATTCTAGGTAGTGGGTACATGGGCATTAGTTACATTACTCTTCATATTTTTAAGTTTGAAAAGTGTCTTTTTTAAGCACTCATATCTCATTCAAACCTTAGCAATCATTAGGAGAATGGTATTTCAAACTCTGTTTCCAGATGAGGAATTTGAAGTTCCACACAGGCCAGAAACTTGGAAAAATGAGACCATAATCTTCTAACTCAATTAAATGCACTCTAGATACTGCATGATGTTTTGTGGGAACTTGAAGACCATCTATTTTGCAAACACCCTGTCTCTATGATCCCCAGGACCGCCATCTTTACCAGATACTTTTTCTCTTCCAACCAGTCCTTCTGCCTCACCCTCTTCCCACCCATCCTCTGCTCTCTAGACATTTATAGTGTGAAAATACAGCTTAAATCACACCACACTCCACCTCTTCAGTGTCGGCTGTGGGCCTGAGGATATGAAAACAAAGAAGACATGGTTCTCAGTGTGGTTTAATTTTCAACTCAACCAACCCCTACCTGGGCAAATGTGAACTTCTCTAAGTCTCCATCTCTTCATCTTTAAAATGGTCATCACTAACCCTACCATACATGCTACCTAAGGCTTTTTTTTTTTTCCAAGAAAAAAAATGAAATCATATAGCAGATAATCTGTCCTTACAGAAAAATTCCAAACTCCTGAGCACAAGGCCTAGTAGGGTTACCCAGATCACGCAGGTCACATTTGGAAAAAAAAAAAAAAATGGTGTATTGTCCTGCACACACATGGCCATCACCAGAACACCATAAGCCAATCACACACCCTCTGTAGGCCTCTGCTTCCCAGTCATTATAGAACAGGTTGGTCCAGACAATCTCTAAGAATACTTTCAGCTCTGCCACCTTGGGTCACCCACTTGGTTCCCCTGGGACCCATGAAAGCAGAGCCTTCAAGGCTTGTCCTATGTAAACATCAGCCCCAGCCATGGTGAAGAGCATGGCATCATTAGTATTGCTCATGATAAGTGGGATGTTGAGTTCCCTAGAAATGAAAAGGCTTATTTATAGAGGTGTGGGAAGGGGAGCTAGCATTCCTGTTGCTGCTGCCCACCACACTGGCCCCTGTCAGTTCCTGATAGGTCAAGTTCCTCCCACCACTGGGCCTTTGTGCAAGCACTGTCCTCTCACGGTGGAATACTCTTCTCCACCTCTTAACCTAGTTAATGCCTACTCTGCTCTGCCACCAGGCCTCAGCTCAGTCTCTGTTTCCTCAGACAAGCCATCCCCATCTTTTGGGACTAGTCAAATTCACTGATTACATGTTCTCATGGAGATCTCTGTATCAGTCATGTATTACCATGATAATGCTGTGAAACAAAACCACCCAAAGTTTAACACAATCACTGTACATTATTTCTGTGTAAGCCTATAAATCAGCCAGACAGCTTTACCAATCTGAGCCAGGCTTAGCTGGTCTTGGATGGGTTCACACTTATATCTGGGGTCATCTGGTGAGTCAGAGTTGGAGGCTGGTTCAGCTGGTATGACACTGCCATGTTCCACATGACCTCTCAGCCACAACAAGCTCACCTAGGCATGTGCTCATTTTGGTGGCAAGAAGCATGTAAGACCTCTTGATACCTACACTTGGAATTGGTACAGCCTCACTCTCACTTCATTCCATTGGCCAAAGCATGTCACAGACCATCCCATAGGCATGGGGTGGAGAAATATCTTCCACCTCTTAATGGGAGGAACTGAAAAGTCACATTACACAGGGAAGGTGGGGAGCCAGGACTATTTTTGCAATCAGTGTATCATACTCCATCTTGAAGTACCCATCACAATCGTAATTTCCCCTTTTATTCATGTGAATGTCATCATCTCACCCACTAAACTGTGTAGTGTAAGCAACAAAGCTTGGTTGTATTAAATCATTGAGATATTAGGGCTATTTGTTATACAGCATAACTAACCTATCCTGACTGATACAAATGTCTATAGCTGCCCACAGATCCCCAAACTCCAGCTCTGTTCCTACCCTGGAAAGTCAACAGAAACACACATTCCTATGGTTGTTTGGAAGTTAGCACTCTGGCCCTAATTGAGATTCTTAGCAGAATGGACACTTTTACGTGTGCTGAGCATCTGTGGTATAATTGTGTTTCTTCTGCACACAGAGGGTTCTCCCAAAACAGACAGAGGGTAGTGGAAGGGGGATCAGGACTGGGCACAAAATAATCCTTCACTTGGTGGTTTAAGTTCCACACCAGCTATTCCTCTCCAGAACCATTAACATTCACCTTCTATTCCAGGCCTGTGTCAAACCCTAGACATAGAAAGGGGAGATGATCACTTGGTGGATAATTGAGTCCAGCCCCCTGATTAAGCAGATGGTGAGCACAAGACTTTATTCCATTTGCTGGGGCAGAAACTCATAATGGCTCTCTCAAAATATGACTAAGTTAAGGCTAACTCCACCCAGCAGCCACTGATATGCCCATCCATTCAATATCTTGAACACCTGCTATATGCTGTTCCAGATCACCCTGTTCTAGTTACTGAGGATATACTGGAGAACAAGAGGGACCAGAACCTTGCCCTGTGAAGCATTCATTCTGGTGAGGAGTGGACAGAGGTTGAGAAGGTTATCCATGGTGGCAGACATCAGAATCACCACAAATGCTTTAGGTTCCACCCTTCTTCTGAATTTGCATCCATATATGTAGGAAGTTCTCCAGAAGCTGGTCCCATAGTTGGTTTGGAGGCATTTAAGGAGTCCTGGGCACCTTTATCAGAGGAAGAGACCAGCCTCCAAGCCAATATCAAACATGGTAGGACCCACAAGTCTCAGATGAGCTCTGAGGGGCCTTACGCAGTCCTGCCATGAAGAAACGCTCACCGTGTATTCCCTGCCCCAGCCACATGCTAACTCAGAGGAAAGAAGAGAGAGAAGCTGGGATCCCCCATTCTTAGGGGTTCTACCCCAAGCCTTCCACATAGACCACAGTGAGGAGCATCTAATAGCAGGTTGTAACTGGTGTGCTTAGCTAGCCACTTGGCTTGAAAAAGAAATCAACAGCATCTGTTGCCAGAAAATCCACAGCAGCCAAACCCTTTTTGAGGTTTGAGGGCTGCACATGCTTGAGGCTTCCAGTCCTTGGAAACCAACAGGTTCATATTGCCAGAGGGAGGGCCTTCCAGAAACATCCAGCAACACCCTTGGTTGATGCAGCACTTTGGATTACTCAGACAACATCTCAAAGGCCACCTCTCCAGCCAGAGCCTGCTCCAGTGTGCTGCCCACCCTTAGCCACCCTGCAGGCCATGAACGTGGGCTCAGGTGGGTGCAGCAGGGACATCACACTGGCAGCTCAAGCAACTCCTGGGGTTTCACTTGGTTCTGCCATGCCTTCCCTAAGTCTTAATTTCTTTATGTACAAAATAAAGATGTAATAACAACCTCCCCAGTCAGGGTAATTGTGAATTTTTTTTTTAAGTGAGATACATGGATATAGCTCCGACCACAGAATCAGAATGTTTGCTGACTTATAATATTAATGCCTTCATATTACAACGGCACTGAGTTCTTGCCATGAGCCAGGCATGGGGCACAGCTGTCTCTGTGCATCACTCCATTTAATCACTTAACTATACGGGTGGGCATTTTTATTATACCTGTTTCATAAACACTGAGGCTCAGAGAGATGAACTGTGGGCATGTGGTTAGAAACAGGGCTGAAGCTCTGAGTGTGTGCAAACCTCTTACTGACTCAGAAGGCTGCAAAAATAGGCAAATGGACACATCACAGGGGCAGGCTCCACTTTCACTTTTGCCCTTGACCCTGTCTTCCCTTTTCTTGTTTCAGTAGCCTGGGCGATTCCCACACACCTTCCCTTCTCAAGTGCACCAGAAGCGTGGGCCTCAAGACAGTGGGACCCCAAATCCAACGCACCCGGGCCTGTCAAAGAAGAAACATGCAAATGTATTAAGCAGGGTGGGAATGGATTTTTATGATTCTACCAAATGTCTGATAGTGGGAACATCGCCCACGACAAGTATGTATCAGCTCAAGAGAGACAGAGAGCGTTTTAGGACACCATGTGCGCCCAGCCTGGCAGTGGCAGCTTCGGGGTGGATGACAAAGCAGCCCAGAGACCTCCTCTCATGGAAGCTGGTGCCTGACTCCGAAGGGGCTGAGAGGCCCTGGCCGGGTGTTGAGGCTGGTCTCACAGCCAGCCTTGGCCACACGCTTCCTCTGAATGTCTTCTCCCTCCCAACTCACTGCCCATCCCTGCCACCCTGCCGGAGTCAACTCCTTTAGATCCCCGAGGTACAGATATGGAAACTAAGGCTCACAGAGGCAATGGGACAGGGACACATGGTTGGGTCCAGGACTTGGCTCAGGTCACGAGCTCCAGGCATAGCCCCCCCACCTTGTCTACCTTCAACAGCCCCCATGAGGCCTGAGCAGGGAACTAGGTGATGCACAGGGGAAAGGGATGCTTCCTGCTGATGGAATTGTGACAGACCTCAAATGCTGGGCACCATGGAGCTAGGACAGTTCTGCTGCACGCACACTGTATGCCCCTGCGGCAGACATTCACCCTGGTAACTCTCTGTCCACATTTATAAGTGGAGGACCGATGAGCTCTTGGGGGCTCAAGCTGGGCCATGGTGGTAAGAAAACCCTGCAGCCTGCAGCCAATCTCAGACATCAGCCAGTGTCTGCAGAGCACGCACTGCTGGCCAGGAGCTACGGAAAACCCTCCCTTCGCATGATCTCATGGTCCTTGCCTTTTCATGGCAGAAAACCAGTTCTGGAAGATCTCCAGGGGAACAGAACTACCTCCCTAGCACAAACTATTTCCTTGAAATAATATGGGTTCTAAACCCCAGAGACCAAAACACTATGTCTCACTTGTCTGTGAAACTCACCATATACCAACTCACCAGCTTCCAAAGACATTTTGAGGTGTCTTATGCTGACACACTCATACACTAGGATATCCAACAAAATTGGAAATGCCGACCAGAATGCAAACTTCTCAGAGGGAGAGATGTCACCTACCCAAATGCCTCTTTATCCCCAGGGTTTAAATATTCCTGGTGCTTAATAGATGCTCAACAAATATTTCTTGATGAACTAATGCCTGAGCTAACAATGATGGGCATTCCAGGGCATGCTCCAAGGCATATTCCCAGGCATGGTCTTGTCCAATCTCGGTGAGAGAGGATTGTTGGGTTCCCACTTCGCAGAGGAAGCATTGGACACTGACAGAGACCAGGAGTCTCTTCACTTGAATGGCAAATCAAACCCTCTTTGCTCACTGAGTTCCTTTTCATCCATCAGGGCTTAGACTTCATGCCTCCTCTTCCATGACGCCTTCCCAGTCTTCCCCCTTTCCCAGAACCCTTCACCAAACCACTATCTCTTCTTCTTCGCATTCCGGTGATACCAGGACCCGCTGCGTACTACCCATCTTCCTCCTACTGCTCATGTTCGATACGTCTCACGTCCCCAGAACTAACACAATGCTCAACACACAGTAGGTCCTCAACCAAGGTGTACTAACTTCATTATGTCCTCAATAATCAACTTACAGCTGAAATGTCACAGCTAGAAACAATTTTAAAGATCATCTATAATCCCCCAATTTAGCCGTCTTGATTGTGTTATCCAGAGAGTTAGCAGCAAATGAGTCTCCTGCCTCCTAACGCAGGGCCCTTCCCAACCACCAGACTCCAACCAGCACCCAGATTTACCCTCCTTTACCAGCTCCAGTGGATTAGCAGTGGTTGCCCCTGGTTCGAGTGGATCGGGTGCCACAGTCAGTTAGCAAAGTCGGCCCCTGACACAGCTGACCGTGACCGTAGACCACATTGTTCACATCAGTTAACGTTATTGTTCACAGACAGATCTTGCAACCATGACAGAATTCAAAAGTGACCCATTCTGCAGCCTTATCAGATTTCCTGTACCCAGTCCTTCTCTCCAGCTCTGCCTGTTTTTCTCTCCAACTAGTTTGGAGTATTCTTCAAGGGCAAGTTCTGAATCTGGTTAATTTCTGCACTCCCACCACCTGCACATAATACAAAGTCCTGTGAGTGTGTGTGTTGGGCGGGGATAAGTAAATTAAACTTGGTTCAACAATGATGAGTCCAGAAGGTAAGTGGGTGGACATGCAAATGGACAGTAGACTCTCAGATAACACTTCTCTAAGTGTCCTGTCTACATCAGCCTCACCAGGCAGGGAACACAGAGAGCCCGACTCCCTGGTGTTCCTGGGTACAGGACTCTCACCCACCACTTTGTGCATGAGCTCACATTTCGGGGGTGTGGAAAGTACATGCCCATCTTTCCAGCTGTGGGTTGGCACATTAGCAAAATATCCACAAAATATAGGTTTGGGGAAATCATCTTACAAATTAGAATGAGCCATTTTCCAAAATAAAAAATTACCCAATCGTTAAAGGTTTTGTTTGGGTTTTTTTTTTTTTTCTAATCATTCAAATATCCATGACCTTTATTCCCAGTAGTCCTGTATCTGCTGTGTTATGGAAAAAGGAAAATGTGGATTTATTTGCATTTTATAATATCCCTCCTTTCTGGATGAGGTTCACATGTCAGCTATGTGTGAAGAAATACAAATATTCCAATTCAGTTATGAAAGATGAAGATTTGGAGTTCTGAACCTCCTGATTTTAATTGTTTATAAATTCTTTCTCCATACTGTGATTTGTTCAAGGTATTTAATAAGCAAATGAGTCTGTAAAAAGACAGAAAGCATATTGTTTTTCATTAAAGATGACCCTATGATCTCAAGTCTTTAAAAATATATTCTGCTTTTGCCTTTCCTAGAAGATAGGAAACACTTCGATTTTTAGGAGGGAGGAAGGGAAAAATGAAGGTGCATAAATTATAATTTAAAAACCCAAACAGAATGAAATATTTTTTAATTAAGTCTGTTTCCATTCTAGAGAGTACTAAAAGTTGCTTCTCGCGGCTCCATTTGTTCCTGTGTCTGAGAACCACAGAAATGAGGTCGTATCTCACCCTGGGATATAGAACTCCTGTGTGTTGAATGGGACACTTGTCAGGACAAAAGCTGGATGCTGCTGGGACCTCAAGGCCAGGCACTGTTTCAGGTCTTGCGATCAGCTTTATCTCATTTGGGGACATTCACATTTCCATGTTCCCTTAGGTGTGTTCAATCAAACATCTACTCCTTATTCAAAATCATGCCCACAGCACCTATTATGTGCAAGGCACTGGGCTGGGCTGTGGAAATCCAGAAGAGGATGAGATCAATTCTTGCCCTCCAGACCCTGACAGCCAAGAGCAGACGCCTCCAACTCCACAGAGTACACATCAGGGGGCTCGGTAGCAGGTTGGTAGGAGCTGGTGTTGGGAGTCAGAGGTGGTATTGTGATCTATAATAAGTATATATATTTGGTCTTTGCCCCTATTTCTGGCCAGGGCTACAAAAACCCTTGCAATTTCCTAAGTGATAAGAGCCATAAAGGTGTCTTAATATTCGTAACAAACCCCCTGCAACCACGCCTATGTTTATGTTAATGATGACTTTCAGAATTTGGGAAAGCACCTAAGAATGGGGGCTGGCTGTCAGGGGAACAAGCCATGTGACTGTAGGTTGCAGTGCCCCCCGACTCTTGACTTTCAGGGAGGAAGAGAGGAGTTGGACGTTAAATCCATTATGAATGGCCAATGATTTTTTTCCATCACATCTAAGTAACAAAACCCAACCCTCCATAAAAACCCAAAAAGATGGGTTTGTCGCGCTTCTGAGTTGGTAATCACGTGGAGGTGTGGGGAGGGTAGGAGGCTCGGAGAGGGTGGGGAAGCGCCAAGATCCTTCCACCACTCCTAGCCTGTGCATCTCTTCCATCTTGCCGTTCCTGAGTTATATCCTTTTATGATAAACTGGTAACCTATCAAGTGAAATATTTCTCTGAGTTCTGTGGGCCGAGCTAGCAAATTCATAGTGCGAGGGAGGGAGTCATCATAATCTCCAATCAACAGCTGGTGGGTCAGAAACACAGGAGAAAACCTGGACTTAGCAATTGGTATCTGAAGTGGGGGGTGAGGCAATCTTATAGGACTGAGCCTTTCACCGGTGGGGTCTAAATGAGAGGTAGATGGTGTCAGAACTGAGTTGAATCTGGGGTCAGACAACTGCTTGGTGTGGGGAAAACCTCACATACTGTAACTAGTGATGAGAAACGTAAGGATCTGGAGACCTGGGAAACATAGACACGAAAAGTCATTTTCTTTTTCAGAGGCCTTCAAAGATTTCTTTATATAGCTGATGGTGACTTTTTTTAAATAATGGAGGCAGTCCAAGATGAGGCATTGGAAAATCCTGAACTCACCTCCTCCAGTGGAAATCCACAGCTGCAATAGGAAATAATTTCCATTGAAAAAGAACTGAGAACTAACTGAACAACTCCCTCTACAACAAGGGGATAAAGGACCAAGTCAAGATGAGTAGGAAAGTCAGAGAGGTGGCTTCACCAAAATTCCCACACACACACCCCTCAGTATGGCAGTCTACACTGGAAGGATCTCATGGGTCCAGAGCCTCTCCCAGAAGAATGAGAGGTCCATGCCCCACATTGGACATCCCACTCTTGGGACCTGCACCAGACAGATGAGATCTCAAATATGTCTGGTTTTGGAGACCAGCGGCACTTATATCCAGGGAACCTCAGAGGCTATGGGCATCTGAGATAATACTTTCCAGGGGCTCACACATAAACTTGCTAATCCTGGGATCCAACTCAAAAGCAGTAGTTTGAAAGTGGTTAGATTATATAGGGAAGATACTTTTCGCTAACCTTAAAGCATCTACTGGAAGGGAAGACTCTAGTTGAGACTTTCTTGGGTTACCAAGATGCCGACATGTACCATTTTTGCACTCTCCCTTTACCTTGCAAGCACAGACACACACAGGCAAACACAGCCTCACTAAAGCTACAGGTGTGCCTTGCCCTAGTGTTCTCCCATGGCCCCACTAAGGTCACAGAGTGTACGGCCCCCAGCACTCTCCCACAGCCTCGCTAAGGCTGGCAGATGAAAGAAGTCCTCATAGGGGACACCCCTTGATCCCTTGGCCCTGGTGGCCAGAGGGGTTTGCTTTTCTGGATGGCGTGAGACTGTAACAATCAGAAAGACAGCTCCTGGAAGCCTACCACACCCAGAAGACTACACAGACAGCAGACAAAAACACACCCCAGTCTGCTGTGAGAAAAACCCATCTTTTTATCCTAGAGCTTCAACCCAAGGAACAGGCTTCGGGTTTGTCCCACATCTGAAGTTACAGAGACACTCTCCAGGAACATAGGGAAACGCCATTTCTGAGCCCTCCTTCAAGCTAAGGCGAAACTAAATGACACTTTAGACTAAACGGACTTAATAGTAATACATAGAATATCCCATCCTAAAATAGCAGAAAACACAGTCTTCTCCAAGTGCAAATGGAACATCCCCCTGAATAGATCACATGTTGGGTCACAAAACAGTCTCAGTAAAGTTCAGAGTACTAAAATCATGTAAAGGATCTTCTCCAACCACAATAGTATATAACTAGAGATCAATTACAAGAAGAAAAACTGGGGAAATGAATAAACAGTATGCTACTAAATAACCAATGGGTCAATTAAGAAATCAAAAGGGAAATTTTAAAAAGAGGAAAAAAGAAACCATGATACAAAGAGAAATGGAAACACAACAGTTTAAAATCTATGAGATACAGCAAAAACAGTTCTAAGGGGGAATTTCACAGAGACACAGGCCCACCTCAAGGAATAAGAAAAATCTCAAACAACAATCTAACTTTACACCTATAGGAACTAAAAAAAGAAGAACAAAAGAAGCCCAAACTTAGTAGAAGGAAGGAAAAAATAAAGATTAACAATAAATGGAATAAAGAGAAAAAAAGTAAGAAATGATCCCTGAATCTAAGAGCTTATTCTTTGAAAAGATAAATAAAATTGACAAACTTTTAACTAGATTCTAATCAGAAATAAAAGAGAAGTCACAGCTGATACCACAAAAATGCAGAGGATCATAAGAGACTACTATGAACAATTACATGCCAACAAATTACACAACATAAAAGAAGCAGATAAATTGCTAGAAACATACAATCTTCTAAGATTGAATCATGAAGAAACAGAAAATCTAAATAGATGATCACCAAGTAAGGATATTGAGTCAGTAATCAAAAACTTCTCAATAAACAAAAGTCCAGACCCAGAGAGCATCACTGGTGAATTCCACCAAACATTGAAAAATTTAATAGTTGGGACACCTGGGTGTTCAGTGGTTTAAACATCCAACTCTTTATCTTTATCTCAAGGTCTTGATCTCGGAATCCAAGCCCTGCCTTAGGGCCTACTTTAAAAAAAAAAAATAAAAATTAAAAAAAATTAAAATTAAAAACATTTATATATGTATGTACATATCACACATATATACATATATATACACACACATATATATAAATATATAAACTCAAAAATACACACACACACACACACATTTAATACCTGTCCTTCTCAAGGTCTTCTAAATAAAGAGGAGGAAACACTTCCAAACTCATTTTAAGAGACCAGCATTACCTGATACCAAAACTAGATAAGGATACCACAATAAAAGATCACAAGAAAATATCCCTGGTGAACATAGATGCAAAAGTTCTCAGCAACAAAAATATTCACAAACCGAATTCAACAACATATTAGAAAGATCATACACCATGGTCAAGTGGGAATTTATTCCAGGAATATAAGGATGGTTCAACATCTTTAATCAATCATTGTGATACACCACATTAACAAAATGAAAGATAAAAATCATAAGATCCTCTCAATAGATGCAGGGGAAAAAAGCATTTAACATAATTTAACATCCATTCATGATAAAAATTCTCAACAAAGTTGGTAGTGAGGGAATATACCACAACATAATAAGGTCCATATATGACAAGCCCAGAGCTAACATCATGGTCAATGGTGAAAAGCTGAAAGTTTTTCCTCTAAAATCAGGAAAATGACAGGGATGTCCACTCTTACCACTTTTATTCAACATAGTATTGGAAATCCTAGCCACATCAAATAGATGGGAAAAAAGAAGCATCCATATGGGAAAGAAACAGATTACATGATATATTACATATAGAAAAACCTAAAATACCATTAAAAAATTGTTAGAACTGATAAATGAATTGAGTAAAGTTGTAGGATTTAAAAATCAATATACAGAAATCTGTTGCATTTCTCTACACCAGTAGTGACCTACCAGGAAAGAATTAAAAAATAATCCTGGGGGAGGACAAAGATGGTGGAGGAGTAGGAGAGTTGAAGATCATCAGGTCCTGGAGTTCAGCTAGTTATCAAACCATTCTTAACAGCTACAAACTCAACAGGAGAGAGAAGAGAAGAACAACAGTTCTAGGAACAGAAAATCAACCACTTTCTGGAAGGTACAACATGAGGAGAAGTGAATCTGAAGCAACAGGAAGATAGACCATGGCAGGAGGGGCCAGCTCCCAGCAAGTGAGAGAGCAGCAGAGCACAAAATCAGAACTTGCACAAGTCTGCTCCACTGAAGGACATCTCTCCAGAGGCTAAGCAGGGGTGGAGCCCTCACAGAGACAGTGTGGTCTCAGGAACCACAGGGTCACAGAATGACCAGGGGTATCTGAGTGTGGCAGAGACCCCAGGTACTGGAGCAGGGAAGCCAACTATATAGACTGAGACAAGCAGTGAGCTCTCAGCTTGGGGTTACCTTAAACTGTAATCCAAGGCACAGTCAGGCCACTGCCCTTCAAGCAGGGACCCCACAAGTGGCAGACCTGGTGAGACTCACATTCCTCCTCCAGGATGAGTGGCGCAGGAGTACGCAGCAGGAATCTGCTATGTTTAGAGACACCAAATGAGGCTGTACAGCAGAGATAGAAACACTTGGTCACAAGCTGGGTGAGCTTGGAACACAGCTGGAGACCAGGGAGATGAAAATGACTGTTTGTCTCTGAGGGCACAATGAAGAATGGGCCCGAGCTCTTGCATCCTAGGGGGCCAGAAATTGGGAGGCCACCATCTTCATTCTCTACCTCCAAAGCTGTACAGAAAGCATTCAGGGAACAAAAGTTCCCAAGAGCAAACCTGAGCAGATTACTTATCCTGGCCCTTGGCAAGGGCAGTGTAATTCCACCTCAGGCAAAGATAATTGAGAATTGATGCAACAGGCCCCTCACCCAGAAGATCAGCAAGAACAGCCAGCCAAGATCAAGTTCACCAACCAAGGAGGACTGCAAAACTCCAGAGCTCAGGGAAAGCAAGACATAGAATTCATGGCTTTTTTCCCCATGAACCTTTAGTCTTTCAAAGTTAATTTTTTTTTCTTATTCTACTTTTAAAATTTTTCTCTTTCCTATTTTAGCATTTTTTAACTATTTTATCTTACCAATACCTTTTTTAAAAAATCTTTTTAAATTTTCATTTTTATAGTCATATTTTATCCCTTCATTGTATTTAACCTTATTTTTTGTATACATATAGGGTTTTTTCTCTAAAATTTTGGGATACAGTTTCTTCTAATAGATAAAATATACCCTAAATCTAGCACATGGCTTTGTTCTAGTCTCCAGTCTAATCACATTCTATCCTCTTTTTATTTCTTTTTCCAATGAACTTCTTATCTTATCAATTCCTTTTTTAGAATCTTTTTTTTTAATTTTCATCTTTACAGTCATATTCCATCCCTTGATCATGTTTACCCTTATTTCTATATATGTATAATTTTTTTCTTTAAAATTTTGGGTGGTAATTTCTTCTAGCAGACCAAAATACACCCAAAATCAAGTGTGTGGCTCTGCTCTATTCACCAGTCTAATACATATTTTTTTTTCTTTCCTCCCCCTCTCTGCTTCCCCCATTTGTGGGTCTCTTCTGGTTTGGTTAGTGTATATTTTTCAGGGGTAATTACTACCCTTTTACTATTTTGTTCTCTCATTCATCTATTCTTATCTAGATAAAATGAAAAGGTGGAAAAACGCACCAAAACACACACACACACACACACACACACACACACAAGAGGCAGTACCAATGGCTAGGGACCCAATCAATATGGACATTAGCAATATGTCAAAACTAGAGTTCAAAATGACGAATATCAAGATGCTAGCTGGGCTTGAAAAAAGCATGGAAGATATTAGAGAATCTCTTTCTGGAGAAATAAAATCCCTTTCTAGGGAAATAAAAGAATTAAAATCTAACAAATTTGAAATTTTTAAAAAGCTATTAATGAGATACAATAAAAAATGGAGGTGCTTACTGTTAGGATGAATGAGGCAGAAGAGAGAATTAGTGATACAGAAGACCAAATGATGGAGAATAAAGAAGCTGAGGAAAAGAGAGACAACTTCTGGACAATGAGGAGGGAATTTGAGAGTTAAGTGATACCCTACGACAAAACAGTATTAGAATAATTGGGATCCCAGAAGAAGAAGAGAGAGAGAGTGGGGAAGAAGGTATATTGGAGCAAATTATAGCAGAGAATTTCCCTAATTTGGTGAAGAGAACAAGCATCAAAATCCAGGAGGCACAGAGAATCCCCCTCAAAAGTAATAAAAATAAGTCAACACCCCATCATCTACTAATAAAACTTACAAGTCTCTGTGACAAAGAGAAAATCCTGAAAGCAGTTCAGGACAAGAGGTCTGTAACACACAACAGTAGAAATATTAGATTGGTGGCAGACCTACCCACAGACACCTGGCAGGCCAGAAAGGACTGGCATGATATATTCAGAGCTCTAGGCAAGAAAAATATGCAGCCAAGAATACTATATCCAGCTTGACTGTCATTGAAAATAGAAGGAGAGATAAAAATCTTCCAGGACAAAGAAAAACTAAAAGAATTTACGAACACCAAACCTGCCCTATTGGAAATATTGAAAGGGCTCCTCTAAGCAAAGAGAGAGCCTAAAAGTAAAAGACCAGAAAAGAACTGAGACAGTATTCAGTAACAGTCACCTTACAGGCAATACAGTGGCACTAAATTCATATCTTTCCATAGGTACCTTGAATGTAAATGGGCTAAATGTCCAATCAAAAGACACGGGGTATCAGAATGGATAAAAAAAATAAGACCCATCAATATGCTGTCTACAAGAAACTCATTTTATACCCAAAGACACCTCCAGATTTAAAGTGAAAGGGTTGAAAACAATTTATCATGCTGATGAAAATCAAAAGAAAACTGATGTGGCAATCCTTCTAGCAGATAAATTAGATTTTAAGTCAAAAACCATAATAAGAGATGAGGACACTATATCATACTTAAAGGGTCTATCCAACAAGAAGATCTAACAATTATAAATATCTATGTCCCTAACATGGGAGCAGTCAATTATATAAACCAATTAATAACAAAACCAAAGAAACATATCAACAATAATACAGTAATAGTAGGGGACTTTAACACTCCCCTCACTGAAATGGACAGATCATCTAAGCAAAAGATCAACAAGGAAATAAAGGCTTTAAATGACACACTGGACGAGATGGACATCAGAGATATATTTAGAACACTCCATCCCAAAACAACAAAATACACATTCTTCTGTAATGCACATGGAACATTCACCAGAATAGATCACATCCTGGGTCACAAATCAGATCTCATCTGGTACCAAAAGATTGGGATCATTCCCTGCATATTTTCAGACCATAATACTTTGAAACTAGAAGTCAATCATAAAAGGAAAGTTGGGAAGAACACAAATACATGAAGCTAAAGAGCATCCTACTGAAGAATAAATGGGTCAACCAAGAAATTAAAGAAGAACTTTTTAAAAATTCATGGAAACAAATGAAAATGAAAACACAACTATTCAAAATCTTTGGGACACAGCAAAGGCTGTCCTGAGAGGAAAGTATATAGCCATACAAGCCTTTCTCAAGAAACAAGAAAGATCTCAAGTATGCAACCGAACCCTACACCTAAAGGAGCTGGAGGAAGAACAGCAAAGAAAGCCTAAACCCAGCAGGAGAAGAGAAACCATAAAGATCAGAGCAGAAATCAATAAAATGGAAACCAAAAGAACAGTAGAACAAATAAATGAAACTAGGAGCTGATTCTTTGAAAGAATTAATAAGATTGGTAAATCCCTGGCCAGACTTATCAAAAAGAAAAGAGAAAGGACCCAAACTAATAAAATCATGAATGAAAGAGGAGAGATCACAACCAACACCAAAGAAATACAAACAATTATAAGAACAATTATAAGCAACATTACACCAGCAAATTAGACAATCTGGAAGAAATTGATGCGTTCCTAGATGTAAACTACCAAAACGGAACCAGGAAGAAATAGAAAACCTGAACAGCCCCATAACCAGGAAGGAAATTGAAGCAGTCATCAAAAATCTCCCAATAAACAAGAGCCCACAGCCAGATGGCTCCCCAGAGGAATTCTACCAAACATTTAAAGAAGAATTAATACCTATTCTCCTGAAACTGTTCCAAAAAATAGAAATGAAAAGAAAATTTCCAAACTCATTTTATGAGGCCAGCATTACCTTGATCCCAAAACTAGACAAAGACTCCATCAAAAAGGAGAATTACAGACCAATATCAACCTTGATGAACATGGATGTAAAAATTCTCACTAAAATACTAGCCAATAAGATCCAACAGTGCATTAAGAGGATTATTCATCACAACCAAGTGGGATTTATTCCTGAGCTGCAAGGTTGGTTCAAAATCTGCAAATTAATCAGTGTGATACAATACATTAATAAAAGAAAGAACAAGAACACTATGATACTCTCAATAGATGCTGAAAAAGCATTTGACAAATACAGCATCCTTTCTTGATCAAAACTCTTCAAAGTATAGGAATAGAGGGTATACTTCAGTATCATCAAAGCCATCTATGAAAAACCCACAGTGAATATAATCCTCAATGAGGAAAAACTGAGAGTGTTACCCCTTAGGTCAGGAACATGGTAGGGATGCCCACTATCAGAACTGCTATTCAACATAGTACAGGAAGTCTTAGCCTCAGCAATCAGACAACAAAAAGAAATAAAAGGCCTCTGAATTGGCCAAAAAGAAGTCAAACTCTCACTCTTTACAGATGATATGATATTTTATGTGGAAAGCCCAAAAGACTCCATTCCAAAACTCCTAGAACTCATACAGGAATTCAGTAAAGTGTCAGGATATAAAAATCAATGCACAGAAATCGGTTACATTTTTACACACCAACAGCAAGACAGAAGAAAGAGATATTAAGGAGTCAATCCCATTTACAATTGTACCCAAAACCATAAGATACCTAGGAATAAACCTAACCAAAGAGGCAAAGAATGTATACTCAGAAAATTATAAAGCACTCATAAAAGAAATTGAGGGAGACAGAAAGAAATGGAAAAACATTCCATGCTATGGACTGGAAGAACAAATATTGTATAAATGTCAATGTCACCTAAAGCAATCTATACATTTAATGCAATCTCTATCAATTTTTTTTTCAAAGAAATGGAACAAATAATCCTAAAATTTACATGGAAACAGAAAAGACCCAGAATAGCCAGAGGAATGTTGAAAAAGAAAACCAAAGTGGTGGCATCACAATTCCAGAATTCAAGCTCTATTACAAAGCTGTAATCATCAAGACAGTATGGTACTAGTCCAAAAACAGATACATAGATCAATGGAACAGAATAGAGAGCCCATAAATAGACCCTTAACTCTATAGTCAACTAATCCTCGACAAAGCAGGAAAGAATGTCTAATGGAAAAAAATCTCTTCAAAAAATGGCGTGGGAAAATTTGGACAGCCACATGCAGAAGAATAAAACTGGACCATGTCTTTACACCACACACAAAAATAGTCTCAAAATGGATGAAAGACCTCAGTGTGAGAAAGGAACCCATCAAAATCCTTGAGGAGAACACAGGCAGCAACCTCTTTGACCTCAGCTGCAGCAAGTTCTTCCTAGAAATATCACCAAAAGCAAGGGAAGCAAGGGCAAAAGCGAGGTATTGGGACTTCATCCAGATCAAAACCTTTTGCACAACAAAGGAAACAGTCAACAAAACCAAAAGACAGCTGAAAGAATGGGAAAAGACATTTGCAAATGACATATCAGATAAAGGGTTAGTATCCAAAATCTAGAAAGAACTTATCACACTCAACACCCAATGAACAAATAATCCAATCAATAAATGGGAAGAAAACATGAACATACATTTCTGCAAAGAAGATATCCAAATGGCCAAAAAACACATGAAAAAGTGCTCCATATCATTTGGCATCAAGGTAATACAAATCAAAACCACAATGAAATACCACCTCACACCAGTCAGAATAGCTAAAATTAACAAGTCAGGAAATGACAAATGCTGGCGAGGATGAGGAGGAAGGGAAGCCCTCCTACACTGTTGGTAGGAATGCAGCCACTCTGGAAAACAGTATGGAGTTTCCTCAAAAAGTTGAAAATAGAGTTACCCTATGACCCAGCAATTGCACTACTGCGTATTTACCCTACAGTTACAAATATAGTGATCTGAAGGGGCACGTGCACCCAAATATTCATAGCAACAATATCCACAATAGCCAAACTATGGAAAGAACTTAGATGTCCATCAACAGATGAATAGATAAAGAATATGTGGTAGATATAGATATAGATACAGATATAGATATAGATATAGATATAGATATACACATACATACAATGGAATACTATGCAGCCATCAAAAGAAACGAAATCTTGCCATTTGCAAAGACATGGATGGAACTAGAGGGCACCATGCTAAGCAAAATAAGTCAGTCAGAGACAGACAATTATCATATGATCTCTCTGATATGAGGAATTTGAGAGGCAGGATGGTGGGTCGTGAAGGTTAGGGAGGGCAAAAATGAGACAAGATGGGATTGGGAGGGAGACAATCCATAAGAGACTCTTAATCTCATGAAACAAACTGAGAATTGCTGGGTGGTGGGGGTCGGGGGTAGGGATAGGGTGGCTGGGTGATGGACATTAGGGAGGGTATGTGCTATGGTGAGTGCTATGAAATGTGTAAGCCTGAAGAGTCACAGACCTGTACCCCTGGGGCAAATGACACATTATATGTTAATTTTTAAAATCCTATTTACAATTATATCAAAAAGAATAAAATACCTAGGAATACATTTAACCAAGGAAATGAAGGACCTGTATTCTGAAAAATATAAGACTTTAATGAAAGAAATTAAAGATGACACAAATAAATGGAAAGATATTCTGTGCTCATGGATTGGGAAGAATTAATATTGTTTAAAATGTCCATATACCCCCCAAACAATCTACAAAATCAATGAAATCCCTATCAAAATTCCAATAGAATTTTTTACAAAAATAGATGAAACAATTCTAAAATTTGTGTGAAAAGACCCCAAGTTGTCAAAGCAATCTTGAGAAAGAAGAACAAACTGAAGATATCACACTCCCTGCTTTTAACTATACTACAAAGCTACTGTAATCAAAATAGCATAATTGACCTAAACACAGACACAGAAATCAAGGGAACAGAAGACAGCCCAGAAATAAACCCACATATGTGGTCAACTAATTTATGACAATCAATAATGGTGTTTGGAAAATAGGACAGCCACATGCACAAGATTGAAACTAGATCATTTCTTACACCACACACAAAAATTAATTCAAAATGGATTAAAGATTTGATTGCAAGACTTGAAACCATGAAACTCCTAGAAGATACATAGGCAGTAAGCTCCATTGGTCTTGTGTTGAATTTTTGGGTCTGACTCCAAAAACAAAGGCAACAAAAGCAAAGCTATACAATGTTTGGGACTATGTCAAACTAAAAAGCTTCTTCACAGCAAAGGAAACCATCAACAACATGAAAAGGCAACCTTCCAAATGGAAGAAAATATTTGCAAATCAATCACGTATCTGCTAAGGGGTTAATACCCAAAATATATAAAGAACTCAACTAAAAAACAAAATATCTAAATTACAGAATGGGTAGGGGTACCTGGGTGGCTCAGTCAGTTAAGCAGACGACTCTTGATTTCAGTTCAGATGGTGATCTCAGGATCCGGAGATGGAGCCCCATGTCCGGGTCCACGCTCAGTGGGGGGTCTGCTTGCCCTTCCCCCTCTCCCTTCATCCCTTTCCTCTCTCTTGCTCTCCATCTAAAATAAATAAATAAATCTGTTCAAAACTGGGCAGAGCCTCTAGACAGACATTTTTCCAAAGAAGACATACAAATGGTTAACAGGTACATGAAAAGACGTTCAACATTACTATCAAGGAAATGCAAATCAAAACCATAATGAGATATCACCTCAGACCTATTAGAATGGCTAATAACAAAAAGACAAGAAGTAACCAGTGTTGGAGAGAGTTGGAAAAAGAGAACCCTCGTGCACGGTTGGTGAGAATGCAAACTAGTGCAACCACTCTGGAAAACAGCATGAAGGTGCCTCAGAAATTTAAAAATAGAGCTACTGTATGATCCAGGTCCACTGCCGGATATTTATCCAAAAAAAAAAAAAAAATGACAACACTAATTCAAAGAGATCTCACCACTCTCCGTTCAAGGGCAGCATTATTTATTTATATTGGGTATTTATAATACCCAAGATAGGGAAACGACCTGTGTGTCCATCAATGGGTAAGGGATAAAGAAGACGTGGTGTGTATGTGCAATGGAGTATTACTCGACCCACTTCCAACAACATGGATGCACCTTGACAGTATTATGCTACATGTAATAAATCAGAGAGGGGAAAGCACATATCATATGATTTCACTTATATGTGGAAGCTAAAACACAAAACAAATGAATGAACAAAACAGAACTCCTAGAGACAGAGGATAGATTTGTGGTCTTCAGAGGGGAAGAGTGTTGGGGGGGGCACAATGAGGAAAGTAAGTCAATTGTGTGAAGACAGACGGCAACCAGACATCGTGTTGATCACTTTGTAGTGTATACAAATATCAAATTATTATGCTATACCCTTGAAACTAATATCGTGCTGTATACCAATTTTACCTTAATAAAAATATTCAGAGAGTTCAGTGACGACCCCATGGCAAGCCCCACACCGGGACCCCTCAGCTGTTAGCTCATTTTATCATTTACTCACAGGGACTGACCGTCTAGGACGTGAGTAAATTTCTCAACACCCAGAATGTGTATGCAGCCGACCAAGGTCCAGCCCAGCACTTCCAGCTCCAAACCCTGGGACGCTCTCTTCCCTGCACCACGTTCCGCCTGAAGAGATGAATCCAGGGCATCTTTGAATGCCTCACTGACGTCCAGCCTTCAGATGAATCAGCCTGTCTGCAGAGTGTGTATTGGAAAGAACCCGGGAACTCGCTGAGCAGTCCAATCACTTGATCTTACAAAAGAGGAAATGGGGCCCAGAGAGGGGAACTGCCTTCCTCAGAGTCACACAGCGCGACAACCCAAGTCTTCCAACTCAGGGCTCCACCTGCAGCTCCACGCCACCGGCATGCACTCCCCTGCCTCCCTCCATCTTTAATGATGCTTGGATACCAAGTCAAGAACCATCTCAGCGGAGTCCCTGCAAATATTTTCCATTTGGTTTGCAGGTTAGCGAGATTCCTTTCCTGCCTCGTGGTTTTAGACAATTTACGCTCCCATTCTCAAAACAGATTTTTATCCTAATAAAGGCTTTTATTACTATTATCCACCTGTCATTACAAGGCATTAGACAATTACAGAGCACAGACTGGCTCTCCCGCCACAAACCTTCCCCCCCCCCCACCCCACCCACGCTTTCAGTAGGGGGAGGGGCACGCATAAACAGAACATTTCATTAAAAAAAGAGAGAGAGAGAGAGACTAATCTTTAATTTTTTTTTTTTTAAGCACTGCCAAGACTGCTACCTACGCTTTTTAAAACTTTGTTGTGAAAAGTCACTGGCGTGAGTGAGAGGGGGATACAAAAACGTGTGGGCTAGAAACCGTCTCCAGCCCCATTTTGATTGCCAGACGATTGACAAAATAATTTGTACCCGTCGATGCTCATGAAGGGAATTTTTACAATGGATTTGCCAAGCAGATTTTTAATTTTAATCAGTAATGAAAAAATGACAACACGGATCACAACAAGACATCAGTTGCTGAGCGGGCTTTGCAGTCCCTGTCAGGCAGCCTCCATCAAGGACCCGCACCTCCGTGAACATCAATCACCGGTTTCAAACTCCTGTACATCTTCAGGATTTAATTAGACATTTAAGTTCTTTACCCGCAATTTGCAAAATTGTCACTTACCAAAAGTGCAAGACGCTAAAAAATGTTGTGCCTGAGTCGCGGGAGCCTGTTTACCACCCCCCCCCCCCCCCCGCCGCCGCCCCAGGGAGGACTGCAAGGTACGGCTCGGACACTCTCTCTCTCTGAGCTGCGGCTGCTGACCCACAGCTACGGATCCTTTTCACAGAGCACACACTGAAAGGCTGATGATTGTGGTAAAGAGCAGCCAGACTACCGTGGAAGGACACGAGGGAGGAGGAATGCATGTGGCGGGGGTTGGTTGTGTGCACGGGCTGATTCTGAAACCGCCTTGGTGGTGGTGACAGGCCCTGGTATGGAAACCAGAAGACCTTCACAAGCAGGTTGGTATCCTGGCCCCATCGTGAACCAGCTGTGTGGCCGAGCCAGTCCTACACCTCTCTGAGCCTTTGCTTCCTATAAGCCCAGAAATAGATGAGTAAAAATAAATAAATATCCAGCCTTCATTAAAGAGCTGCAAGAACCTCTATGAATTTCCTGTAGTGTGCTTTATTGAGGTTAATTCCACCTTGCTTAGGGGATCAGGAAACATCCCAGCCATCGAAGAGGGGTGTACCACACAGGTCATGAGGGTGAGAGACAGATCCGCATTCCTACCTACTGTGGCCAGGAGGAAGGCTCCTGACAGCCAGCCTGGCTGGCACTGTGACCACCTGTCCAGGATCCCTGGCCAGCAGCCCTGACCAAAGACACGCATGACATAGAGTATATTTTGCCATCTGGGGTTTTCATCTTCCACCTTCAAAAGCCCCTAAAGCTGGGTTCCTTTGAAATCTTTGGAGCTTGGGGGTTTTTTCACTCTGTTTGGTTTTCTGGTCTAGATGAAATGAGTATTCTTGGTTTAATTTTTCACTGAGGAGAGAGTAGGTTGGAGGATGAGCCTCCCAAGCTTCTCCCAGGCTCTAGGCTCAGGTGCAGCGCTCGCTCGGGAAGCAGATCGGAAAATAAGCAGCGCCTTCTCCTTTAAGAGAACGTTGGCTTAGTGAAGGCGCATTATTGAAAAGAACATAAAAGGTGGATTGTGAAAGCCTATTACTCACAGATAAGAAATGCACCCCAGGCAAAGCTGAGGAGCACAAACTTCTTTTCTAGCTGAAGTTTCTTTCAAGTGATGGTTGCCCCCCACCCCTGAGAGTGGCGGCACGGGAGGGATGTTCTCACCTTGCACTCCAGGCTCTGGGTACGGTGGACAAGCGCCCCGAAATGCAAGTGTGAAACCAATTTGCTAGTCAAAACTGACAAAATGTGTTTTGCAATTTCGCCCCTACCAAGATTACCTGTCCTCACCTGGGCGAACCCCCACTGCTTTCCTGGAGGAGGCAGACAAGGCGCTGTCTCATTCCCCGCTAGCCATCATTGCAATCTTGTTTTCAGAGTGACCACGAGGGCCTTTCCCAGAAGGAAGCAGCCTGTCCCGTCTGGACTGCAGACTCACAGAACCCACAGCCCATGAATCAATGTTGGCAGGAACAGAGCCTTGGCAAGTCCAGGCTAGGGCTCTGAGGCCGGGGCTCTAACCCTGCTCAGGTGCCAAACTGCTATGTGACACAGGCAAGCTACTGCCCTACTCTGGGCTTCAGCTTCCCCATCCAAAAATCAAAGGTACTGTTAAGACGACCACTAAAATTCCTTCCAACCCTCAATGAGCTCTGATTCTGTGAAGACATGACCTTGGATGGGTAAACGCTAATCTAAGGAGAAAAAAACAAACTAACGCAAGTTTAGAATCTGTAGGTGCACCCTCAAATTCTAACTGTGCCATGACTGTCTGCCTCTGTGCGTGCACGTGTGTGCGTGCAAGAGGAGGTGCTACTCCTCATGCACCAGAACTATGACCTCCTCCAAGAAGCTCTCCCTGATTTCTCTTCCTTAGGCTTTGTGGGGAAGGGCTTGTCTGACCCAGATCAACTTATACCCACCTCACAGCTTTGCCACAGCTCCTTCCTGTGTTAGTGGGAGCCATGCTGGGGGCTTTCCCTGCATAATGTCATGATCTCTTGACCTGTCCATCCCTCACCAGGTCTTGGACCTTTCCATCTCTTTTATGGGACCACATCCCCGGGATCCATTTTACATTTTTGCAAGTGTCCTCCTCTGGTTCCATCACTTTTGCCTCTATCAGCCTGTACTTGCAACACCCTTTAGAGGACACGTCTGGGCTACCTGAGCTGCCTCACCTGCATTCAGAAAGTCCAAGTACCCAGAAGTTCACCACCCCTTGGAAGTCCCTTGGCCAGTGCCTGGCCCAGCTCCCTGTGCTCCAGTCCTAGGAGCTAAGACATACACCTGTGCTCCAAAGCACCCCTATGGAGTCAGGCTGAGACTGGTGTTCGCCCAAAATCATGCTCTCACTGGGCTTCTCTCTACCCTCTTCTCATCCCTGCCCCTGTCTCTTATCAGCCTCTTCTGGGAGCACGTCCTTAACATGGGGTTCTAAGCAGCAGACCATCCCCATTGCTCGGGAAGGGTGTGGCCTACAGTAGGTGCCTCTCAACAGATGTTTGTTGAATGAATGAATGTCTACATCCCCAGGCTCAGTAAGTGTTGGCTGGTTTCGCGAATTATTTCATAGAGATGGGAAGCCAGAAAAGGCCAGAGGAGGTCTTCCAGGAGAAATCTGCCCTGGAATGTAAGCCCCACGACAGTAGAGATTTGTATCTGGTTTCATGGATCCGCAGAGCCTGGCCCATCGTGGGCTCTCGACAAGTGTTTATTGACCGGAAGAGCGAATGTAGTCTGGCCCTTTGTGGCCGACAAGGGCCACGTCCTCCAGTTAGACACCTACTCTGTTTTAAAAGAAGCCCGGGACTCAGCTTTCCAACCCGATGCTGAACAGAGCCTGGGCCCCTCCTTTCAGACTCCCCCGACCCCACCACCGGAGCCACAGCCTGTGACCAGGACCAAGCTGAGTGCAGAACAGCTAGTCTCATCTCGGCAAAAGCATGTTCATGGTCCGTACCCAGAAAAGACGTTGTTGGGCAGCATCACCCCGGGTGAGCTCCCTGGCTCTGGGGGAACAATGGCTGAGCAGAGCAGTGCCGGCCGGCCGTGGGCCGAGGCGGGCTGGGCGGGCAGGTTCACACACTTCAGCCGTGTTTGAGAGTGCCCTTCATAATAGGGCTTTGTCCTGGCCCCAGTGAGCCAGCGTCTGCAGAGCCCTAGGAGGGTGCAGTGGCAGCCCACAGACACAAGGCCACCTTCCAGCTCAGGGAGGCCAGTCCAGAGTCTGCAAACACGAGGACTTCCAGGGAGGAGATGAGCTGGTCCTAGGACTCCGCCTGCCAACGCTTCTCTGTGGGACTAGAGATGTACAAGGACTTACTCCCTGGCCATTTGAAAAGAAGAACATGATGTGGCCCATAAGAAAGAGGGAGAAAACCTCCATCCATTGAGCACTTGCTGTGTACCAGGACCTGTGCCTGTTCTTTATCTTCCTTATCTCATCCTACTGCTGTGAGTGGGGAGGGCCTTGTCACAACCGGTACACAGAGGAGCCAACTAGGCTCTGAGCAGGAAAGGGACTCGTCCACCGATACCAGGGCCCCAGGTGTCTCTGCCTCCAACGTCTGTGCTCTTGCCCTTCCCCGGCACAGACGTGCAGAGGCCTCCTCCTCCCTCCCTACACACCCGCCACCCCTCACATCAGAGCGGTCCCAGCAGGATGCGTGGTGCACATGCTCTTAGCAGGGCATCCCAAATGGGATTTCTATTTTACTGAAGTCTGGGGACTAAAATCGGAGATTCTTTATGGACAGAAGTATCCCAAGGTACTTCTTGGTACTTGGGTACCAAGTATCCCCTAGTACACCTAAGAGCATAATAACAATGGTCTTGGCATAGAACAAATACCCAGTGAAGATTTCCTATACATACTACTATGAACTGTCATCATCTTCCTCATGTTTCAAGACCCAATTCACCACTTATTGGCTGGAGAACTTGACAAGGGGGTTAGTGTCTCTAAGTCTCAGTTTCTTCATCTACAAAATGGGAATATAAGTCTCCACCATGGAAGATCATGAGGATTAAGTGAGTTCATGTGCATTAATATTCTGATGGGGTGCTCAGTGGACACATGTGCCAGCAAACCGGACCATCAAATTCCCATCAGTTGTCATTTGGCAGATCAATTGTCTACAGCCAGTCCTCAAAGATAACGACAGTTGCCAGGAGTGCACATTGTGTCCACCTCCGGAGGCATTAACATCCTGGGGAGGTAGCTTACAGCAGGTCCCCAAATCTGACTGTGTTCCCCCATCCCATCTCAGCATTCAGTAGCATATTTGGGGAGCTTGAAATTATCTAGGTGGAAGTATCGACACCATGGAAATTGGCAAATTGTTGCAAATCAGGAATTTCCTCCCAAAAAGCTGGGGGTTACACATTAACACCACACCACACCACTGATCATTTCATTTCCTCCAACAGCCTCAAGATACGTGTAAGAACCAGAACAGCACAGACACATCCCGCTGGAGCATTCAGGAGCTGAGACAACAGCTGAAATTTCAGCCGTGGGTCCAGGAGGTCCATTTCACAAGTGAGGAAGTGCAGGACAAGACCTCACTTCTCAACACACTCTTGAGTCCTCCCGGGAAATGACACCAGGCAATTAAGATCACAAGGACCATCGGAAGGAGCCCAGCAAGTATGCACAGATGGCCAGGTGAAGAATCACAACCCCTACACTGTCAGAGGCAGAGCCAGCATCCAGAAGACATTGTACCTCGGGAAGCGGCCAAACCCTGATCCATCCCACTGAGGCAGCCAAGGGGGACAGCTCAGTCTCCCAGTGATTGATTATCTACAGGAACTATCCACGTGCACACACCAGAAATGTAGTCACTGAGCCAAGGAAGCAGTCTTGTCCTTGGTCCGAGAAGCTGTCTACTGGCCACAGGTAGGGAAAGCGTGCTAGGAAGACCATGAATGCTCAAGGGGTAGCTCCAGCCTCTGTAGGATGTGATGCTCCTCCTGGCTTCAGCCCTGTCCGCCATTCTTCTCCGTGCTAGGCCACCCCTGCTAGACACCCTGCTCTTACTGCAGCCTATCCTTTTTTCATTTTTTAAGATTTTATTTATTTTACAGAGAGAGCAAATGAGCAGAAGGGAGAGGAAGAGAGAATCTGAAGCAGACTCCTCTCTGAGTGCAGAACCCGATTCAGGGCTTGATCCCAAAGCCCTGAGATCATGACCTGAAATGAAATCAATAGTTCGATGCTTAACAAACTGAGCCACCCAGGCACCTGAAGCCCCTCCATTTTCCTGCTTCGTGGTAGATCCTATTTATCCAACACTTGGCTACATGACGGGCCCAAAGCAAGTGCTTCCCTGCCTGCCGTCGCCTCATCTTCCCAGGGCCCAGGAGGTGGGCACTGCCATGTCTTCGTTCTACAGCTGAGAAACCAAGGTTCAGAGAGTTTAAATAACTCAGCCAATGTCACTCAGCTAGGTGACCTTAATAAGGACAACTGTAGAGACTCCAGGGCCAAGGAAAAATCCAACCAGTAAATTCCTGTCAAGCAAGTGAATAAGTGACGAAAGGTATGAGTTTTTTAAATTGTGAATTTTTTTTTTTTTAAGATTTTATTTATTCGACAGAGAGAGATCACAAGTAGGCAGAGAGGCAGGCAGAGGGAGAGAGAGGAGGAAGCAGGCTCTCCAACAAGGAGAGAGCCCGATGCGGGGCTCGATCCCAGGACCCTGGGATCATGACCTGAGCCAAAGGCAGAGGCTTTAACCCTCTGAGCCACCCAGGCGCCCCTAAATTGTGAATTTTTTAAAGCACAAATTTGTCTTGTTCCTGTCTTGTGTAAAGCCCTTCTAGTCAACATGACCTCCAGACTGAGCCCAAGGTCCTCGCCTGGCATCCAGAGCTCCCATGGCTGCCCCAGGAACCTGCAGCATTTTCTCCTACTGCCCACACAGCTTTGGAGGCCCCAAGGGTGCTGCCGGCACCCTCCCAGACTACCATGCTCCCTGAGCTCCCTCGAGGTCACCCAGAGAACCCTCTCCACCAACCTGCCTTGGCAATCTGCAAAACCCTGGTTGGCCATCCACTTCCACCTACTTGTGGCATCCTATGAAGGCTTCCAGACCTTCCCAAGCAGAGTCGGCAACTATGTCCCCACTTCCAAGATACCTCAGTCTAGCTCCCAAGTAGTTGTCCATGGCCTTCCCGCCTTCTCACTGATCCTTGGGGTCCTACCATCTGGAGTTGAATTGTGTCCTCCACAAAATTCCCATGCCAGAGTCCCAACACCCAGTACCTCCGCACATGATCATAGTTGGAGAGAGATTTACAGAGTTAAAATGAAGTTTTCAAGTTGAAGTCATTAGAGTGGGCTCTGATCCAATACAATGGGTGTCCTGAGAAGGGGACATTTAGACACAGACACACAGTGAGAGCACCACGTGAACATGAAGACAGCACTGACAAACCAAGGAGCGAGATCAGAACAGAGTTTTCCTCAGCCCACGGAAGGAACCAACCCTGAGGGCACTTTGATCTTGAACTTCTGGCTTCCAGAACCATGAGACAACCCCTCTGTGTTGGTTTACTCACCCAGGCCGTACTTTGTCATGGCTGCCACCAGAAACCAGCCCAGGTGGAGGCAGAACTGGCCTCTCACATTTGTGCCCGACACCCGTTTCAGAGCCCCTCAGGTAAGTAAAGGAACAGGTGAGTACAATGTTGTGAGGCCAAAATAATAGATTTTTGCACCAAGTTAACTGATAACTGAGGCGTTTTTTTCTTCTGCAGTCCAGCAATTTTTAAATAATAAACCCCAGAAAAATAAATGGGGCATGAAGCAGGGTGCTTCATTCATCCAAGAGGATTTATTGAACACCTGCTATATACCTAGGCTAGGATTACACATATGCCTAATTCTCTGGAGCAAACTCACTGCAGTAGAAGATTTTTTCTAGCCCACCTGTTCACATGTATGCACATACACACACACACACACATACACCAGCTATGAGTAGAATTTTCTCAATTTCAAGTTCTTCCTGTCCTAAATTTCTCTTAAACTTTTGATTCTCTGTGCTAGTAGAAGATATCACCTATCCTACTTCAAACTATACTTAGTGTATTTCATCATTTTAGGCTTCAAATGCCAACAGTGTTTCATGACATTCTGCAAAGTACATCACGACCCTTTCTATTTTTAACCTGACAACATCAGGAGTTTCCAAACTGCCATTAAACACACACACACACACACGCACACGCACACACATTTTGTTTGTTTTGAGGGGAGTTAGAGTTTTTATATCCATCAGCAATTCAAGAAGCATCGTCCAGTCCTACTATGTACCGGGCACACGTGAGCACTGCACACAGGACAGGTGAGGCTACTGAGAGGCGAGGTCGTGTCTCCACAAAGACCGCCTGGGGCCACTGCATGTGGGGCCTGTGGAGCCACTAAGGGGAAGACAGCTGCAGGAGACAGTCCTTGTCCTGTATCTACCTGTGCCCTGCCCAGAGGGCCAGCACAGCCCCAGCTGCTGGTCACTTGGCTGGCAGGTGGTCAGACCAAGCCGGGGATGAGCTTTAGCTGCTCTGTCCTGCCAAAATAGGAAATTCAAACCTCATATGAGCACATCGGTCAGGAGTGACCAGGAAAGATCCAAAGCTGGTAAGGTCAGGGCCTATTGGTTAAGAAGACAGAAGATCCCAATCTGGGGAGACCAGAGAGGCTGCACCCATGTACCTCTAAATCCTCATGCAACTTGCACTCATTATGTGCATGTCTATCTGCCTGCTGAAGTCGTGAGCTATTTGAGAACCCTATCTGCATCCCTGACCTACCCCGGCACCAGGTGAGCCCTTGGCAAATGCTGCTGGGGATGAACTATTTCTGGCCAGGGTCACAGCAGGACAACAAGGTGAGGTACAGCTCACCCTGAGCTCTTGGGGCTCTGCCTTTCCCAGCCCAGTGCTCCAACCCACCCAGCACTTTCCCTAAGGCCCCACGTTGGAGGAGATGAAACCAAGAGGTCCTGAGTGAGCCCTGTCCACACACGCTCGCTGGAGGCCCCCTGTCGGCAGCGAGATGGCGAGATCTCACACACCTGTGTGTGCTGCTGGAACTGCAGACACACACACACCGCTCTCACACGCTTCGGTCCGACTTTCCTGCTGTCCCAGGCTCCATCACTCAGCAGCCAGACAGTGGCAGTGATTACCAGGATGACAGAAAGCCTGAGATGACTCCGCGAGCCAGGCACTGCCCTCACCAACCACCCCTGAGGGAAATGTCATATACCTACTGGACAGAAGAACACACTGAGGCACAGAGAAGATGAAGAACTCGCTGGAAGTCATGAAGGTCATGAAGCTGGTAGATGGCCAGGCCAGGCCTCCCCCGCAAGGACTCTGACCCCCTCTGCAAACCTTTCATCAACACTTGCCCCCCACACCAGGTGCTGTGGGCTATTGGGAGCCAGTTCTTGCCATCTGCGAGCTGTGGGACACAGAGAACATCATGGAACCTCTCTGAGCCTCAAACCCTACAAAGAACAGAGGTGGAAATGTTTTCAAGGCTTACGTGTAATGGAAGAACATTTTCTCCCACTGTGCTGGGCAATGCGTAGGAAAGGCAAATCCTCGTAGAGCCTTCAACTCGTTCTTTTCTTCCCACTCCCGACCCTTTGATCTTCAATGGACGAGGCCTCCCGGCTCATCCGGCTGTGCTGAATCCATGGGGAGGTGACCTGAGGCAGGGCTTTCTGGGTCCCCCAGGAGTCCCACCTGCTGGGCCCTGACTTGCCCCTTGGTCTCTGGGAGGGAAGGTGAAGAAACACAGTCCCCCCCACCGCACCCCTGGCATGGGACCCTTTACCCCCCTCGAGGACCCTCCACGCAAGTCTCCAAAGACACTGTTCTTCCATTTTATGAATGAAGAAACCAAGGCTTAGGGTGTTTAAATCAACCATGGACACACCAGGCTCCAGACCTAACGCAGCAGAACCCGAACACCCAACCACGCACCCTGGGATCCACGTCCGGCCCAACCTTGTGGCCCCTGCACCGTGCGACACGCCCCGGGGCCGGAAATGAGAGGCGTTCCTCGGCTGGAAACAGGCAAGAGCCGGCCGGAGCCCTGCCAATCATCCGGCAGAACATATGCATCTCGAGGACGGAACAGTTGTATGCTCTTTTTTACCCAAACTTAATATTTTGCATGTTCCTCTCTCAAACACCACAAACCTTCCTGTCGCCATGTTGCGTAAGCCCCAGAGATATTTTCTTTCTTATGTTTTACCCCACACAGCGGCTGTCTTCTGAGAAAAGAAATCGACCAAGGGACAAAATCTTGTAAATATTCCAGCCATTCACTTATCCAGCATAATTACCATGCAAAGAGCAACATTTGGGCCTCAACTCACTAGCAGATAACCAACTGCATTATGCAATTAGCCAACACCCGGGTAGAGGGGTTTGCAACGCACTCAAGCTCATGGGGGGGGCAGTGCAGGGTGCCAGGAGCCCCGTGCACCAGGACAGATGCCTCCAGGGAGATGCCTAGAGAAGGTTCATCTGGAAAAATGAAGGTGAGCTCTGACAATTTTGGGACCCACCTCCTCCCTTCCATCCAATCTGCCTTCCGCGGGCCCCGTGACTAGCTCGGGCTGCTCTAACAATACAGACGGGATGTTCTAACTGACAGACGCTTATTTCTGTTTATTCTGGAGGCTGGGAAGCCCAAGATCAAGGAGCCAGATGACTCAGTTCCTGCCAAGGTCCCTCTTCCTAGAGACAGCCGCTTTTCCCGCTGCGTCCGCCTGTGATGGGAGAGAGAGCACTCCGATGTCTCCTTCTCCTCTTGTTAGACCACCAGCCCTCGTGACTTAGGGTCTCACCTTTATGACCCTCTTTTACCTTCTCACCTCACAGGCCCTAACTCCAAATGCAGTCACATTGGGGGATGAGGACTTCAATCTACGAATTTGGGGTGGACACAAACATCAGTCCCTTGGAGGCTGAGTCTACTCCTCACCACTTGTAAATGCGGAATGAAAGCAGAGCTATGTGGATGGACCCGTAATTGTTCCAACCAGCCCCTAAAGGAGACATTCTTCTGGCTCCCTTACAGCACGGCCTAGTGAAGCTCGGAGAGGTCGGAGGTCTTGGGTTGGGTCCTACCAGCTTCAAACCTGCAACTGAAAAGCACCAGAGCTCACGCTCCCCCACCCCTGCGGCCATGCTTCTCAAACCTCCTGCACCAAAAACACTCCGAATGACTGTTAAAAATAAAGATTCCAGGACCTACCCCAGATGGATTGAATCAGAGTCTCTGAAGCTTTGGCTAAGGAATCTGGACTTTTTTTTTTTTTTTTTTTAACATGCCTCCTGAATGATGTGCATAGACAGTGAGGTTTGGGAACCCTGAACGGCATGCCACCTGCTGAGTTCATCCAGGAAATAGTGCACCTGCCAGGTTCGCAGCACCCATTTCCCAAGCCCAGCACGTCTGCTGTCAAACTGCTGGTGTTTTGTTTGCTGTTTGGGACAAAGCGCATTCACTTTGTCAAAGTGCATTCACACTTCCAAGAGCCAGCCCACACCCTTTGTCCACTTCTCCCAAAGAATCCTTTCCCTCCAGTTCTGACTGAGCGTGTCGTTCTGCTCAGAGCTGTCGTGCGGTCTTTTTCTTGATCACACCAGCAGCAATGAGGCATCTTCTATACCGAATTAATTACATCCACCACCACCAAAAGAAACCCACTTAGCCCTGTCAAACCTGGAAGGTGATGGGGAAGCCCAGGTCATCCGCACGCATCAGCAACAGAAACTGTCAGATGCCAGAGGCTCCAGGACTGGACGTCATCAGCCAAGGATGATGGACTCAGGTAAACTCAGGTTCAAGTTCTGTCTGCCTTTTGCAAGCCTGTGGCAAGCTCAGCAGGGAGTCTACTTCTCCCTCTCCCTCTGCCTGCTGCTCCCCCCACCCTGCTCCTGCACTTGCTCTCTCTCTTTTTCTCTCCCTCCCTCCTCCCTCTCTCTCTCAAATAAAATCTAAAATAAAAAAAATAAAAAAAAAAAAAAAGGGCTGGGGCATGGAACTAGGCCTAAACATCGCTTCCAAACACGCCAGGCAGATGCAAGCATTTGGATTTACCTTGCTCTCCAAAGTAGAGCTTCTTTGTTTTCAGAGGAAGAGGAAAAACTGTAAAGAAGGTGTGGAGAAAAGTTTAAAAACAATATACAGTCTTTCAAGGTGTATTAAAAAGGGTAAAATACTGAGAGCAAGCAGAGAAGAGCAGAGCATTTCCCGAATCCCCACAGGCTCCTCTCACTGTGGTCTAAGGTGACTGATTCACCGTGACCGGCAGGGTCCTGGGCATCTGCCCCTTCCCTTTCTCCACTTACCTGTGTTGGTCCTACCCGAGACCCCCAGACTCCCAGCCCCTCTCCCAGTGCTCAACACACACACCCCAGGCGAGGTCTTTGCCATGCTGTCCCCTCTGCCTGGTGCTTTTCCCACGAAGAGCTACCTGTTCATTCCCTTCTCACTCCAGGCTTTGCTCAGACCCACCACAACAGCCAGGAGCTGCTAGACCAACCCCCCCACACACCCCTCATACAGGGACCGCTGTCTGGCAGCTAGTGTGCTAACCTGTGTCCTCACCAGCGTCCACTTCTGCCCCGTGAGCACCTGCACTTGTCTGTTTACATCTCTAGCAACCTGACTAGGGCCTGGATACTTGATCAATACTTGGTCCATATTGCTTCATTAATTAACCACTCACAGGTTTATCTCATCTTATCCCCATGTCCAGCCTGACAGGCAGGTGTCGTTGCACCAGTTCTGTAAATAACAAAACGAGGCTCAGAGACACTGAGGAACTGGCGCGGCCCGTATGCAGCAACCGAGTGCCAGGAATTCAAATCCAGGTTTGTCTGGACATCACACGAACACCTCACCATTTTACACACAGCCTAGAGGGGATGGTGCAGAATCAATGAGCTGTGTGTCTGAGAACACACTGGACTAATCAGAAGACCAGTGAAATCCCTTTCTGAGCTTTCGATCTGGACATAAACCACAGGGAACAAACTTGTGGCTTCATATGTCACTACTGGCATCAAGAGTGCCCTTCCCGGGGCTGTGGGATGTGAGGAACCAGATCACTCTGGGGTCTCCAGGGCTGAGCCCAGAGGTGTGCACTTGGCATGGGAGAGAGAAGGGCACTGTCTGTAAAGTTGCCAGATGAGACAGAAACCTCGCGGGTCCCCACTGAGGGTTCAGGAAGATGAGGAAGCAGATCTTTGCTGAGACTCTCCTCTACCCAGGCTCACTCTGCCCCTACCTTTCCCCTCCACCCCTCTTCTTGCCCTCACAGTAGCTGTGGAAGGCAGAGGTCACTGAGATCACCAAGACTCTGTGTACACACCTCCAGGGGGTGCCGTTCACGTGGTCGATGCTGTGGGTCAATGCTCCTTGTAGTGTGTGCACCATGGCCCACCTAGATATCAGCCCATTTTAGAGACAGGGAAAGAGGGGATCCGAGATGGTTCCTGCCTTATCTAAGGTTCCCAGCTGAGCCACTGAGGCAGGATCCCAACCCAAGTGCACCCACCCACACAGCCCACACTTAGTCCATCACCACCACACTCTACACTCTCCCCTCAAGCATATTCTTTCACTAGGGCTTTGCTGTGACCCAGGAAAAACTGTGTTATAAAGGAGCAAATTTCCCCACAGCAAAGGACTGTGACAGGGACAGCTTCCAGCATGACTCTCAACCTAAGGAACCCCGTATTTCATCGAAATCACAGCAATCTTAAAGGAAAGGTAAGACTTGCCACAGTTTACCCTCAAACACTGTACAAGTCAGCAGCAACCCACCAGATATACCAGAACCAGGGAAAGGGAGAACCTCTAGAACAGGTAGAAATGCCCCCACCCTCACCCCACACCTTTGTCAATCAGGCTCTGAGGGATCGAGGCCACCAACACGTGGTCAGATTGCCCACCCTGGGAAGTGGAGAAATCAGAGTCAGGATCCAAGCCCTCCTGACACCCACGCCAGGCTGTCTCCCCCATACCTCCTCACCTGCTAGTGTCTCATTTATACACACAATGACCTGCCTGCCAACTTCCAGGGTATTTTCCAGAACAGCCACAGTATTTCCCATCAGATCCTTGCCTCTCCTTCATCAAGGACAGCAGTCCATGTCCCCTCCCCTTGCCCCTGGTGGTTCTGGTGAGTGTCTAACAATTGAGGACAACAGAAGTGTAGCTGCGTGATCTCTGAGGCTCAGTCATAGAAGGCAAGGCAGCCTCCTCAGGTCTCACAGACCACTCACCCTGAGAACTCAGCCACCATGCCATGAGGGAGCCCGAGGCACATAGAGAGGCCATGCACAAACATTCTGGCTGATGTCCCTCTGAGATCCCAACCAGTAGCCCACAGCACCCACCCGACACATGAGTGAGGATGACTTCAGGTGGTCCAGCCACTTGACCACAGCTCCTGACACGTCCTGGGTGAGAACCGCCCTGCTGAGCCCCGCCACCCCCACAAAAAAAGAAGCAATGATGGTAAGTGAGTATCGGTTTATCCCAGTAGTGGTGTGGTTTGCTGCAGCGACAGACAAGCAGAACACTCATCTTATAAAGGAGGATCGGCCTCAGAATCATGCTGTGAAACATCCAGAGAGAGAGAGGTCAAACCACGCTGTGCGTCTGACCCTCAGCTCCTTCCCAGGAGCACGTGGAAGGAGGCAGAGGCCACTGCTTTGTCCCACCCTTCACTCGATTGTTTGTGTTCCTTCAGCTTATTAAACCACTGCGACTTCTTTTACTCAGCAAGGTAAAGGAGTTGTGTTTGCTGGCATCATTTCTACACAGTTAGATGAATACAATGTAATCATGTTCTGTAATGACTATTCAGATAAAAATTATGTTCTCTCACAAAGAGTCTCTCTCCCTTTTTTTCTCTCCCAAGTCAACCCAGACTGCAAGAACTATGAAAAGTACAGCCTCTGAGATGTTACTCAATCTGTCAGATTTGCAGCCCTTCATTATAAGCATAATCATAATAAATAAAAGATAAGCTTTAGCGTATCCAAGCACATCACTGAAAGGTGCAAACCTGCCAGCCTGTCTGCCTATGATGCCTGCCGGACCATGGGGGGGATGATGGGGGGACAAAAAACCAACAGGAAGTGGTTAAATGCACCCCATCAGCTGGGGGACTCTGGGAGCCCACCAGAACTAGTGCAACAGCCCAGGCTGAGGCCAAGCAAATTCCATCCCACACACTCTGGTTTCTTCTCAAACTTCTCCAAGGCAACAGATTTTCACTTCCTTCTAAGATTTCCTTTTGCTCGGAGAAAGAATGACAATAGCACATACTGAGTTCTTACAATGTGAGGCACTGTGCTGGCCATGCACAGAATATCTCCAAGCTTCATAACCACCCTGGAAGGTCAGTATTAGGACAGACAGCAGGGTGTGGGCTACAGAACCCAGACAGAAATGAGTTTGAATACCCTCTCTGACTATTGGTAGTTGCACAACCTCAATACTCAATAAATGAATACTTACTGGATGAAAAAGTAAAATAAAAGTCTTCCCTCCTTTCCCTCCTCCTCCTCCCCCTCTCTCCAGCACACATCCCCATGTATAAGTGCACATAAAAGGTTGAGTCCTGCTTAAAGACTGAGGTCACAGTTCTCAAGGTGGGGCCAAAGCAGGCACTCCTACATTATGGACCCTCACCAAAACACAGGCTCACCATTGCCCATAAACACAACAAAACCAAGCTTCATGACCTATCTTCACAGTCCTACTTCTAGGGGAGAGCAAAAGTCACAGGTTTCACCATCCCAGCAGCCTGTGGGACCCAGCACAGTGGAAAAAGTGGGGCTGGTATCACAGCACCTTGGAGATCCCTAGAAGAGTTGGATGTGTTGAGGAGTAATAGAAGATTCCAGAAGATGACAGCAGTAGACAGAATGTGGTGCACTTCTGTCACCCCAGGCAGATCTTTGAAAGAATCAGAGGACCCAATGGCCACTGCTCCCCCAGAGAGCACCACGTATTTAAGTGATGTGCCACTCAAGCCCATCATTGCATTCTAATGATATTACTTATTACTAAATATCATTGATACCTTGTAATTCACACATCACATCTCACATCTTAAACGACTGCCCTAAAACAAACTTACAGTGCTAATAAGTCAGGGCCCCGGAGTTCCAAGTAATTTATAGAAGGAAGATTATTACCAGAATCCCAAACCCCACCTCAAAAGAGATTTTATCCAGGTCCCTCCTAGTGCAAACACCTATTACATATCAGCACGGAGTCTGGTACAAATGCACTTGGCTTGTATCTGTTCACAGAATGAATGGAGGATGCATATTACATGAAGCACTAGGTGTGGTACATAAACAATGAATTCTGAAACACTGAAAAAAATTTTAAAATTTTAAAAATTAGAAAATTAAAAATCAAAAAACAAAGAATGAATGGATTAGGCACCATCATATTTTTTCTATCATTTAAAAACGGATGCCTTTTGTTATACTCTCTGAGCCTCAGTTTCCTAGTCTATAAAATAAGAATATTACCTGGTTAATGGTGTTACAAGATTAAGTGAGATAATATACGCATCTACAACAATCAATATATGGTCAATTAAGTCCTGCAAATATTTAATCACCATCATCATTGTTATTAGCTTTCGTACATTTAGCATCTGCTAAATGCTAGAGGCTTTCTAAGCTCCCTGATTCTTATAATTATCCTTCCAGGTGGATAGTACAGTTGCCTTTATTATGTAATCTTTATGAGAGCTTAAGAAGAAAAAAAAAGTTAGTACAGAAAAATTCAAGAACTTCCACACTGGGAGTACAGCACATCACGTCCTCCAAGGTACCCTGTCATGTCAAAACAAGACTATCCTGAATAACAAGGGCTTCTGACACATTGTTGGGCTGGCAAGGCATATGGGGTCTCTGAATCCCCCACCCCATTGCTTCCCCAGATGTGAGCTAGACCTGAAGCTGGGATGAGCCAACAATGCACAGAGAGAAGGAGTTTCATTGCCCTGAATGTGATCACCGATAAGAGTATTGCAATTTGCTTTCTGATCCTAGGACCAAAGTCAAGGCAGAGGAGCTGAACCTAGTGATTCCTTGCAGATCTGGGAAGCTCAAGGTAATAGAAGTGTCTCCCGGTCTTTGGTGGTCCTGAATCACAACAGAACCAGTTAGAAATCTCTGGAGGAAAGCATCCCCAGTTTAGGCCTACAAACATCCCACAGGTTAAAGATAAGCAATGACCCCACAATGAAAAGTCACAGAAACAGAAGGAGGCACGTGTCCATGAGTGGCAGTGACAACAAACAACAGATGTAAACATGCAAAGATGGCAGAGATTGAATAGTCTGATACATAACATATAACATCAAGTATGAAACGTAGGACAGAAAGGAAGGGATTACAGAGATGAACAATCAACAAAAGATTATCAGGAATGACCAAACAGGTTTGAAAGATAACCAAATAGAAGTTCTAAAAGTGAACATTTTGATTGATTTTTTAAAACCTCAAAGGATGATTATACACAACTCAAAGTAAAATGTATAAGCCCAAGAGTAAGAGTCTGATTAAACTACCAAACTGCAGTACGGAGAGACAGGGAAATAGAAAAACATAAAGGGGAATGTAGGAGATATGAAAATAGAATGAGAAGTGCTAGCATATATCTAATCAGAGTCCCAGAAGGTTAGTGCAGAGACAGGTCATATTCAAAGAGATAATAGTTAAGAACTTTCAAGAACAGATGAGAAATATAAATCCAAGATTCAGGATCACAATATATTCCAAGTAAAATTCAATATTTTAAATTCCCTCAACCTTCCTATGATGAATCTTTAAAATACCAAAGACAAAAATATTTTTAAAGCAGTCAGACAAAAAGAGCTAATTTTCAAAAGAATGACAATAAGAGTGAGGGAAAAGCTTTCGGCTCTAACAATGCAGCCAGAAGGCATACGTGAGCACCTTCCACATGAGGAGGTGCATTTAGTGTCAATCTAGAATTGTGTACTTCACAAAACTGTGTACCCAGCAGGGCAATAATGAAATAAAGATATATTCAGACACGTGTGGTTAATGGTAAACCAGCAGATATTCCCTAAGGAAGGAAAGCAAATGATCACAAAAAGAGCAGTACGAGATGCAAGAGGGGACAGAAGTTGACAGACATGTATGTAAAGTGAACAAAAGTGTGGGTCTAAAACAATAATAGTCTAATTTATAAAGTTAAAGAAAATAACAGAATTAAAATACTAGAAAACAATAATATGTAAGTCAAAAAGGTGGTGATTTAATTTTGGCTATTCCTCTTATTATTCAAAAGATGCTACAATAATGCTTTATTTCATGGGTTGTTAAGCTAAATATGCATGATTTCGTGTCCAAGATGATCAGAAAAACAATAATAAGAAAGAATACATTTCAAAGCAGTATAAGGAAAAGAAAAATGGAATAAGAAAAAAAAGCAAATGGATAACTTTTTTTTAAAACTCAAAAGGCAAGAAAGAAGAAAAGGGAATGATAGAAAAAAAGTGGAAAAAGAGAAATCACAAATATAATAGAAACAATTAAAAAAATCAATAATCTAGATAAATATAAATGGACTAAAATGACCAACTCAAGATTATCCAAAATGTTGTTTTTTTTTTAACTCAAGAAACACCCAGGTGTACCTACTACCTCATTAAGAACTAAGACATTATCAGCAAAACTGACACATCTTTGTCCAAGAGTACAAACCTGATCTCAAACCTATCCTCCCACCAGAAATAAAAAGAGTATCCAATTCAGAGCCTATTAAAATGATCAGTTTCATATATTTCACTACAAATGTAAATATTACTATACACACACAAACACACGCACTTTTATTTCAGCACATCTCATTTTTACTCAATATTACTTTCATGAGGTTTGCCCATTTTGATACATTAACATTAGTTCCTTAATTTTCACTGCTGTATTATTTGTAAAAGGCTATGCCACAATTGATTTATCCATTTCCCCTGTTGATTGGTATTGCTATTCTAAAAACTGTTTACATTTGCAAAAATTTCTCTCCAAGGTAAATATTCTTAGGTGTAGAATTTCCCAGTCATGGAATGTAAATACCTTCAATTCTCCTAGATATTGACAAATTGAAAGTAGTTGTACCAGATTGCCACATTCCTGGCAATGGCAGACTAGGTAATTAGGGCCAACTTCACCACTGTAAAACCTAGGAAATATGGATAAACTTTTAAATTAAAAATAAAATGCCTGAAGGCATTGGAGAGTTATCAAGATAGTGAAGATTTATGGCCAAGGTCCAGAAGAAGAAGGAAACTCGATGAGACAAGCTGAGCATTTGGACAGATTTTCCCCTAAAGGTGCCCACTGATTCTGGAAGGAGAGGCTGAGAGGCTGAAATTTTGACAAATTCATATCACTAGAGGGACAAAAATAAAAGTTCAGCGACGATTCATAAGGGGGACTTAGTAAATCACCAACACCAAAATGGTATCTATTTTTCTTATGATATTCTTTTCTTTTTCTTTGCCTTTTATGGAAGAATTTGTCGGGTTTTGTTTTTTAACTGACTTCAGAGGGATCCACCCTATAATATGCTATCCTTCAAAAGGAATTAGCCCAGTCTAAAACATCTCCACCCCTAATTGTATTAAGGACACCTGGCTTTGCTAGTAGCCTATGCCAGAAACCAGCATTAAACCCAGTACTCAATTTATCTCTACATTTTTCGCAGTGCATACAAGGCATATAAGGAAACAAAATTATATGGCTGAAAACAAAGAGGCACTACATAAAAGGAAATTTCCCACAAGATCTCCTGGAAATAGAAGTATCAGACCCAGAATTTTGAAATAACTAGCTTATTATGTTCTAGGAAACAAAAGATTGAGGATTACATCAGAGAACCAGAAACTATAAAAATGGACAAAATGTAAATTCTATGACTGAAAAATTGAATAACTGAAATTTAAAAATCAGTGGATAGGTTTAATAACAAGATACAGCTGAAGGAATAATCAGTAAACTGAAAGATCTGTCAGAAGGAAATATCTAAAATGATGCATGGAGAGACATGAAGATAGGGGAAAAGTGTGAGAGACATATGAGAAACCACCAAAAAGTCTAACATGTGAAACTGGAGTCCCAGAAGAACAGAAGAAAGAGTGAGGAAGAAGCAATACCTCAAGAGATAATAGCTGAAAATTATCAAAAAGTGGTAAATTATACTTAAAAGATTCAATGGCACTATTAACCCCCAAGCAAAATAAACACAAAGGGAACCACACTTAGATCATACTAAAGCAACTGAAAACCAAAGACAGAGAAGAATCTTACAAATCAGAGAGGAGGATAAAAGAAGCACTACTTTCAAAAGAGCAAGAATAATATTAACATCTGACTTCTCTGCAGAACAATAAAGCCAGAAGACAATAGAACACTATATACAAAGTATTGGAAACAAAATTTGTCAACATAAAATTCCCCAGCGAAATAATATCCTTCAATAATAAAGGTAAAATAAAGACATTTTCAGACTGGGAGAAGAATATTTTCAGGCTGAGAAAATACTCACCAGCAGCCCACAAGAAAGGAAATACTGAAAGGCACTCTAGCAGAAAGCTTGGACATAATTAACAATGACAAAATGATGGAAAGTTGAATGTATGGGTAGATGTAAATGAATATCAACTGTGTGAAATACAGTAATAATGACTTGTGGGGCATGGAATAAAGAACTAAAATGTAAGTAAAATATTTATAAGTAGAGAAGGGGAAAAGTAAGTAAGTTAAAGCCCTCTAAAACCCTTGCCAAGGAGCACTTGGGTGGTTCAGTGGGTTAAGCCTCTGCCTTCAGCTCAGGTCATGATCTCAGGGTCCTGGGATCGAGCCCCACATCTGGCTCTCTGCTCAGTGGGGATCCTGCTTCCCCTATCTGCCTACTTGTGATCTCTCTCTGTCAAATAAATAAAATATTTTTAAAAACTTGCCAAATAGTGGGAAAGTCCTGTTTCATATTAGACAGAAGAAAAAAAAATCAAAGACTTCCACTGTAATCTCTGGGGTAACAATTGTCAAAATGTGGTTAATAGAGCCCTAGGAGTTCTGGAGGGGTCTTCAAGGTGAAAACTATTTTCATAACAATACTAAGGCATCATTTGCCCTTTTTTATCTTGTCAGCATGTGTACTGCTATTGTAAAAGCTACAGTAGATAAAAATGTTGGTGCCTTAACACAAATCACGAGAGTGGAAAGAAACCACAACACCAGTCATTGTAGTCTACATTACAATATGCTTGCAAGGAAAATGTGGGATAGGGAAGCCAATTTTATTCAACCAGCCTTCATAGAATGGTTTTTTGAAAGCATTAATTTTTATTAAATCATGACCCTTGACCACATATTTTTAACATTCCATGTGATGAAATGGGACATGGACATAACGCACAGCTACTTCATCCTAAAATAAAATGGTTGTCTCAAGGAAGAGCACCTGTGTGATTAAGTTGCAAGGTGAACTAACCACTTTTTAATCCAACACCATTTCATTTGGAAAGAACAGCTAATAGACTATGGTTATTCCAACCTGGATATTTGGCAGTCACCCTCTGAAAAATTAACAAAGTTAACATGTTACTTAAGGAAAACAATTTACAGTGTGTATTACCCATGACATAATTTGAGTTTTCAAATTAGAAATTAAAAGTTAATATTGTGGAAAACTTGTATTAGCCACCATGAACCTAGTGGTTCCCCAAGTATATAAAGACTTTTCTGGTAAGTTTAATGCTGATATAAATAAGTATAATTTTATGTCATATATTCAAGTATGTCAACATTTGGAAAACCTGCATAACTCAAAAATAATATTTTTCAAATAATCAATTTAGTGTTACAAAATTATGCAGGAGAAATGACCTATTCCAATTGCAAGAGAAACCAATGGATTTTAATGAAACAAAATATTAAAAGTTCATTGATATAGTTTCAATTCAAATTATAATTCAAATTCCAAATTATACCTAGCCTTTAAGAAAACACCATTTGTAAAAGACCTCAACATGAGACAGGAATCCATCAGAATCCTAGAGGAGAACATAAGCAGTAATCTCTTCGATATCAGCCACAGCAACTTCTTTCAATATATGTCTCCAAAGGCAAATGAAACAAAAGCAAAAATAAACTTCTGGGACTTCATCAAAATCAAAAGCTTCTGCACAGCAAAGAAAACAGTCAAAAAAAACAAAGAGGCAACCCACGGAATGGGAGAAGATATTTGCAAATGACAGTACAGACAAAAGGTTGATATCCAGGATCTATAATGAACTCCTCAAACTCAACACACACAAAACAGATAATCATACCAAAAAATGAGCAGAAGATATGAACAGACACTTCTCCAATGAAGACATACAAATGGCTATCAGACACATGAAAAAATGTTCATCATCGCTAGCCATCAGGGAGATTCAAATTAAAACCACATTGAGATATCACCTTATACCAGTTAGAATGACCAAAATTAACAAGACAGGAAACGACGAGTTGGAGGGGATGTGGAGAAAGGGGAACCCTCTTACACTGTTGGTGGGAATGCAAGTTGGTGCAGCCACTTTGGAAAACAGAGTGGAGATTCCTCAAGAAATTAAAAATAGAGCTTCCCTATGACCCTGCCATTGCACTCCTGGGTATTTACCCCAAAGATACAGATGTCGTGAAAAGAAGGGGTATCTGTACCCCAATGTTTATAGCAGCAATGGCCTTGGTTGCCAAACTGTAGAGAAACAAGATGCCCTTCAACGGACGAATGGATAAGGAAAATGTGGCCATATACACTATGGAGTATTATGCCTCCATCAGAAAGGATGAATACCCAACTTTTGTAGCAACATGGACGGAACTGGAAGAGATTATGCTGAGTGAAATAAGTCAAGCAGAGAGGGTCAATTATCATATGGTTTCACTTATTTGTGGAGCATAACAAATAGCCTGGAGGACATAGGGAGTTAGAGAGAAGAAGGGAGTTGTGGGAAATTGGAAGGGGAGGTGAACCATGAAGAGACTATGGACTCTAAAAAACAATCTGAGTGGTTTGAAGTGGTGGGGGGGTGGGAGGTTGGGGTACCAGGTGGTGGGTATTATGGAGGGCACAGGGTATTATGTGGGTATTATGGTGCACTGGGTGTGGTGAAAAAATAATGAATACTGTTATGCTGAAAATAAATAAAAAATAAAGTAGAAAAAAAAAGAAAACACCATTTGTGAAGTTTCAATATCAGGTAAAAGAAGAAAATAGATAATATTTTGGAAAAGCTATTAAAATACCCATCTTTTAAGGAAAAAAATAGAGTAGAAATAGACTTAAAAACAGAAAAGATCAATGAAACCATGAACTGGTTCTTTAAAAAGAAAAACAAAATTGATAAATTTGAAATTGAAAAAAAATTGAAATTTGAAATTGAAAAAAAATTGAAAATTGCTAAAGAGCCAGACCCACCAAGAAAAAAGATAGAGAAATCAAATAAATAAAATCAGAAATAAAGGTGGAAAAATAACAACCAACACCACAAAATTACAAAGAATTAAAGAGAATACTATGAAAAATTAAATGTCAAAAAATGAGACCATCTAAAAGAAATGGAGAAATGCTTAGAAATACACAATCTTCCAAAAATGAGTCAGGAAAATATAAAAAACTTGAGCAGACCAATTATTAATAAGAAAACTGAATCAGTAATAAAAAAATAATCCCAACAAACAGAAGTCCAGGACCAGGTGGCCTCACAGGTGAATTTTACCAAATATTAAAGGAAGATTTAATACCTATTTTTCCCAAACTATTTCAAAAAATAGAAGAGGAAGGAAAACTTCCAGATTTATTCTAGAAGGCCATCATTACCCTGATACTAAACAAAGACATTACAAAAACCACAGGCCCATGTCCCTGATGAACACAGAATGTAAAAATCCTCAATAAAACATTACCAAACTGAACTCAACAATGCAGTAAAGGGGTCATTCACAGGTGCCAGGGTGGCTCAGTCAGTTAAGCATCTGCCTTTGGCTCAGGTCATGATCCAGGGGTCCTAGGATTGAGTCGCATGTCAAAGTCCCTGTTCAGTGGGGAACCTGCTTCTCCCTCTCCCTCTGTTGCTCTCCTTGGTTGTGCACTCTCTTTCTCTCAAATAAATAAATAAAATTTTTAAATAAATAAATAAATAAAATGATCATTCACCATGATCAAGTGGAATTTATTCCAGGAGTGCAAAAGTAGTTCAATATTCATAAATCAATGTGATGTGTCACATTAACAAGAGAAAAGATACAAACCATATGATTATCTCAATAGAGGCAGAAAAAAAGCATTTGACAAAATGCAACATCCGCTTATGATGAAAACTCTCAACAAAGTGAGTTTAGAGGGAACATATCTCAACCCAATAAAAGCCATATATGAAAGGCCTACAGCTAACTTCATTCTTAATGATGAAAAACTGAAAGCTTTTTATCTAAGATTAGGAAGAAGACAAGGATGTCTACTCCCACCACTGCAGTTCAACATAGCACTGGAAGTCCTAGCTGTAGATATTAGATAGGAGAAAAAAAAAATAAAAGGCATTTAAATTGGTAAGAAAGAATTAAAACTGTCACTATTCACAGATGGCATAATATTATGCATAGAAAACCCTAAAAACACTGCCAAAAAACTATTTTAATACTAATAAATAAATTCAGTAAAGTTTCAGAATACAAAAATCAATATATGGATATCTGCTGTGTTTCTATACACTAATAATGAACTATCAGTAAGAGATATTAAGAAAATATTCCCATTTATAATTACATCAAAAGAATAAAATTCCTAGGAATAAATTTAACCAGGGAGGCAAAAGATCTGTACTCTGAAAACTACAAGACATTGATGGAAGAAACTGAAGATGATACAAACAAATGGAAAGATATACCATGTCCATGGATTGAGAAAATAAATATTGTTAAAATGCCCATACAACCCAAAGCCATCTATAGATTCAATGCAATTTTTACCAAGATACTAATAGTATTTTTCATAGAACTAGAACAAATAATCTAAAGATTTGTATGGAACCACAAAAGACCTCAAATAACTAAGCAATCCGGAGAAAGAAGAGCAAAGTTGGAGGCATCACAATCTCAGACTTTAAGATATACTACAAAGATATAGTATCAGAAAAGTCTGATACTGGCACAAAAATAGACATGTAGATAAATAGAACAAGATAGAGCCCAGAAGTAAACCCAGACTTATTTGGTCACATAATCTATGGCAGAGGAGGCAAGAATATACTATGGGGAAAAGATATTCTTTCTGATAAATGATTTTGGAAAAAATGGACAATAAATGCAAAACAATGAAAATGAACCACTTTCTAACATCATACACAAAAATAAACTCAAAATGGATTGAAGACCTAAAATGTAAGACCTCAAACCATAACATTCCTAAAATAAAACATAGGCAGGAATCTCTTAGACATCAGCCTTAGTAACATATTTATGGATGTGTCTTCTCCAGCAAAGGAAACAAAAGCAAAAATAAGCAACTGGGACTATATACACACACAGAGAGAGAGAGAGAGAGAGAGAGAAAGAGAGAAAGAGCTTTTGCACAGTAAAGGAATCCATTAACAAAACAAAAAGGCAATCTACTAAATGGGAGAAGATATTTGCAAACTATATATACGATAAGAGGTTAATATCCGAACTACATAAAGAACTCATAAAATTTAACATCAAAACAAACAATCTGATTAAAAAATGAGCAGAAAACCTAAATAGACATTTTTCCAAAGACACAAATTTAGGCCAAAAGACATATGAAAAGATACTCAGTATCACTAATCATCAGGGAAATGCAAATAAAAACTATAATGAGTTATCACCTCGCACCAGTCAGAATAGCTATTATCAAAAAGACAAGAATACAACTGTTGGCAAGGATGTGAAGAAAAGGGAACTCTCATACACTGTTGATGGGACATAAACTGGTAAAATCACAAGGAAAACAGTATGGAGTTTCTGCAAAAAATTAAAAATAGAACTACCATATAATCCATTGAAGTATTTACCCAAAGAAAATAAAAACACTAATTTGAAAAGATATATACACCTCCATGTTTATTACAGCATCATTTACAATGCCAAGATTTGAAGTGTCCATTGATAGATAAATGGATAAGGAAGAGATGCCACATATCTACATTGGAATATCACTCAGCCATAAAAAATAATGAAATCTTGCCATTTGCAGCAACATGGATGAACCTAAAGGGTATTATGCTAAGTGAAATAACTCAGAGAAGGACAAATACATATAATTTCATTTATATGTGGAACCTAAAAAAGAAAAACAAAACAAACTAATGAACAAACAAACAGACTGTTGAACGCAGAAAACAAACTGATGATTGCCAGAGAGGAAGTGGATGGGGTGGGGGTTGGGGGGAATGAGGTGAAGGAGAATAAGAGGTATAAACTTCCAGTTATAAAATTAAAAATTGGGGAGCCTGGGTGGCACAATGGGTTAAAGCCTCTGCCTTTGGCTCAGGTCATGATCTCAGGGTCCTGGGATCAAGCCCCGCATCAGGCTCTCCGCTCAGCAGGGAGCCTACTTCCTCCTCTCTCTCTCTGCCTGCTTCTCTGCCTACTTGTGATCTCTGTCTGTCAAATAAATAAATAAAATCTTTTTTAAAAAAGATTTTTAAAATATAATAATAAAAAAGTCACAAAGATGAAAAGTACAGCATAGAGAATGTAGGCAATAATAATGTAATTATGTTATAAGGGTGACTACATTTATTGTGGTAAGCACTGAGAAATGTCCAGAATTGTGGAATCACCTGCTGTACAACAGAAAGTAATATAAAACTGTATTGTCAACTATACTTTAATTTTTAAAAAGTAAGATAAAACACAATACTCCTATTTTTTTCCAACTACGTATCTGAATAAGGGCAGATTTTTTTCATGTATCTTCCCATCACAACAAACTATATGCAGAAGTAGATATAAAGATACAACTCTCTTCTATTAAGCTATCCATTGAAGAAATATACCAAAATGGAAGACAATGCAATCTTCTCAATTATTTGTTTCAGAAAAAACGGTTATTTATCACAAAAATAAGTTATTCCTACTTACTAGTCTGTATTACTGTTACTTTTAAATGAATTAATAAGTATTCTAATTTTTTTCAGTTTTCAATTATAACACAATAAAATATTGATAGGTGTAATCAAGACAACTAATTTGGGGTTTCTCAACAATTTTTCAGAGTATGAAGAAGTCCTGAGATCACGCAGTTGGAGAATCATTGTTCTAGAGTAACCATTAAAAGAAGGTATAAATACTGTAAAGGGAAGGGGTAAAAAGAATTAAAAAAAAAAGACTCAGTGAATCTGAAAGGCAAGAGAGGAAGAAGAAACAGCACGCAGAGTAGACGATACCAATCCTTACATTAAGTATAAATGGACAAAGCCTGTGAGACATGATTTAAGAAAAAGACATGGTCTAAGACATGGTCTAAGTATTTACAAGATACACATTTTAAAATATAAGGGATACAGAAATGTTAAAAGTAAAAGGAGGGTATGATATCTCAATGCAAATCCTAGGCAAGAGAAAGCTGGTCAGACTCCATTCTTATCAGACAACATAGACACCATGGAAGAAAATGTGACTAGCTATAAAGAGGGACACTTTATCAAGTACAAACTCCAATTTGCCAGGAAGATATACTAATTCTAAATATGCATGTACCTAACAATATAGCCTCAAAACATATAAAGCAAAAACTGATAGAGCAGAAAGGAGAAATAAACAAAATCACTATCACAGTGAGAGATTTTAGCACATTTTTCAGTAACTAATCAAACAAGTGGACCAGTTTTGAATAACATAATAACTGATTGGACTTGACATTTCTAGGACACTGCACCCCACAACTATAGAGTATACCTTGTAAACATTTACCAAAATTGACCCTATGCTGAGCCGCAAATCAAGTTTTAACACATTGGAAAGGATTAAAATCCCACAGAGCATGTTCTCTGATCAAAGTGGAATTCAAGTAAGCATGAATAGCAAATTAAGTAGGAGGTTTTGGGAAATTAAGAATTTGGGAGAATTAAGAAATACATTTCCAAGACATATTCTGAACTGAACAAAAAAAAAAAAAATCACAATGGAAATTACAAAGTATCTTATGTGAATGATAATGAAACATCTTTATGAGCCATGTGAGGACATATGATGGTAATTTGTGGATTGCAGAAGAGCCATGCTTAGGGAGAAACTGGTAGCACTTTAAAAGTATATATTAGAGAGGAATAAAGGTTGAAAGGCAACAATCCAAATTTCTCTCTCAAGAACTGGGAGAGGAAAATAGGAAATTAAGCCCAAAGAGAGTGACAGAAGTGGATGCTGAAGACTCTGGGGTCTGTCCTCTCCTGAGGTCTGCAGAGGGCACTGCCATGGGGAGCCTGGGGGGTGTGGCAGAGAGTCTGCCCAGCAAGACTGCTGACTCAGTGTCAGTTCCAGCCACCTTCTGTCTTCTGCCCATTATCCTTTTCTGCCAAATATTCTCGCTAACCTAGTACATATGGTTTTAATTTACATTTCCCTGATTTCTAAGAAGGTTGAGACTCTATTCCTAGGTTTGGAGCCTCACGTAGTTTCTCTTCCGTGAATTGAAGTTCAGATCGTTTCCCCATTTTCCTATTCATGGTCTTTCTTTTTTTTTTTTTTTTTTTTTTTCCTTCTTTCTTCTTTCTTTTGAGAGAGGGAGTATGAGCAGGGCAGGGAGGGGCAGAAGAACGGAGTGAGAGAGAATCTTAAGCAGGCTCTACACCCAGAGCAGAGCCCAACACAGGGCTCCAACTCACATCTCCATCTCAGATGTGATCTCACATGTGAGATCAAGACCTGAGCCAAAATCAAGAATCAGAAGCTTAACCACCTGAGCCACCCATGAACCCCATTCATGGTCTTTTCTTCCTCTGATTTGTAGACGTTCTTCTATTGTAGCCTTTGTTTGTTGTATGTATTGTTGAATGTATTGCAAATACCTTCTGCTGGCTGATAGTCTATCTTTTCACTTCTTTTAGGGCACATTTCACTAAACAGAAGACTCTCATTTGGGGGTGGTTGAAGGTATGAGTATTTCCCTACAGTTTTTCTTGTGGGTTTGTTTTAAAAGTTCTTCTACGTCCCCCAAGTCATGAAGATGTTCTATCATCATTTCTTCTAAATGTGTTCAAGTTTCTCTTTTCCCATGGAGCTCATAATCCTCCTGGAAATTATTTTGGGGGTCATACAAGGCTGATTCCATTTTTACAGTGAATGAAATGAAGGCTCACGCTGGTAACCGGACTTTGCAGGCTGTAAATGGCTGAGTCTGCGATCAATATTTGATTGACTCATGGCCTTTCTCCTCCGCCCCACTGACCCCTTCCAGAAGCCTCCAGTTGGAGCCATGCTCAGGTCCCAATCCTGACGTGGGTGCTGGGAACACAGCCTTCAGTTGGACCCAAGCCTCCCTTGGAAGAGCTCAGTGTGATGGGGTCAGGACATGTGCTCTGTCACAGGGAGCGCCTGGGTGATGGGTTCCCCAAGGCCAAGAACTGCAGAAGCAAGCACAGGGCCAGCTGAAAGCCCAGAGCTGAGGCTGGGGAAACCCTGCCCCAAAAGCCAAGACAGCACCAAGAACTGTGCTCATTCCCTAGTTACAAGCGAGCAAAACAACCTTGAAAAATCAAAGGAACCAGCCCATAGTTACTTACATACAAGAGGAAAAGTTACTTTCATACAAGAGGAAAGGAGCAAAAGTGATACTGGAAATCAGGCCAGTGGAAATGAAGTCTGATCTGTCTTGCTCTTTTGGCAACGCTATGCAGAGAGAAAGAGGAAAGCAGCAGGGACCCCGGGCAGCAGCTGTGGGCGGCCCACCCACCCCAGCTGCTGGAACCCCATCCCCAGCTGGGGGCCTCTGCAGCCGGAACTTCTGGGTCCCACGGTGCCCTGCCACCATGCAGGAGCTCCCACCTTCCCCAGCAATGCCCAGCCACACCAGCTGCAGCCAGGTGTTTCAGCAACCCACCCCCAACATACACACACACACACACACACACTCCCACCTGCGCACACGCATGCCCTCCCCTGATGCCTGGTGCTGGAGCCCCACCCTCCAGCAGACCTCCGCTCCAGCGCCCTGCACACTGAGCTCAAATTTCAGAATCTTTGCCCCTCAGCTCATCCTTCTACCCTACTGGAGGGGCTGCTGTGTGGCCAAGGCTGGGGGACCCCAGAGGCAGAGCAGACATGCACCCAGGGCTCTGGGGACACTCACCAAGCTTGACTTCAGGAAGCTTATCAGAATTTTGCTATCAGAAAACCTAACCAGAAGAAATTATAAATCTCACCGTCCAACTGAGTTCCGTGTCAGTATGCAAAATCAAACGTGAATTTGGATGGCACCGCGCCACGGCACTCATTCTCTGGCCTCAGCCTGGATCTCAGAAGGAGCTGCACTTGGCACTCATGGTGGCTCAGCCCACGGGGAAGTTTCCCCACCTCGATTCTGGCATGTTCTCTTTCTCTTTTTCTCTGACCCTTCCTTCCTGCCTCTCTCCTTCTCTCTCATCCCCACCCCGAGCTACACATAATCATCTCCAACCCTACAACACTTCACATTTGGCAAAAAGCACTTCAGGTTCAAAGTGATTAGAGGTTGAAGATCTGTCGTTTAAAATTTAAATTAAACCAATTAAAATTACAGGGGCGCTTCACATGTTTTAAGCAAATAATTATTTTTTACAAAATAGATCCGAGAGGTTGGGCCGAGCCAAGTATTAACAGGAGTGAGACATCGCCAGCGGCTGACCGCCAGGCCCCAAATCCCAGGCCCTGCTCAGGTGTCCCACTGCAGCTCCCCCAAATTCTGGAACAAAACAGGACACCCCCCTCCCCTACAGCCGTACTCCTGCTCACTCCCACAAGCAGTCAGGGCCCTAGGCCTGCCCTTCCAGGTCCCCCAAACAATGGGACCCAAAGCACTTCTTTGGGACTTCCAGAACATGGAGTTGGGGCCCAGCAGAGGGGAAGTAGACCTTGGGGTCGCCAGAATGCAAAGAGGACCTCATGTTTATCTAGCCCGTTTTTATGTGTGGACACAAGAATGAAACTGCAACATCCCTGCCCTTGAGGGGCTCAGCCCAATGGGGGAGTAAAAATATAAATGGCAGGACAGGACTCTAAGTAACACAGAAGACTGTAGGAGGTACTAGAATAAAATCAAGGTGAGAGCCATTAACCTCTGGGGTCCTCTGGGCTAGCCTAACAGAGAAAGGGCTTTGTAAGCTGGGGTTTGCAGGATGAATAGGAGTTTTCAGGAAGCCAAAGAGCACAAAGACATTCAAAAGACGAACACTGCCAAGGCCCATGACATGGTGTTCCTGCTACGGCGTGATGAAATGCAGCATGAGACCCTCAAGTAACCTTCTCTTACCAAGTTGGAAACTCAGTCTGAATGGTTTGAAGCTCCTGCCTGAGGTGACACCGCTAGAAAACAGCAGCTCCCGTCCAGGGCTTACGCTAACATCTCAGGTACTTTCCCTTCCCCCTTTGTTGAGAGCGGAGGCCAGAGATCAGTGCTTTGTGCCTTTTGTTTCCTCTTCTTCTTCTTTATTTCTGGCTCAGCTGCAGCTTGGGATCAAAAACCAGCGAACCCCCCCCCCTCCCACCTACCCCTGCCTGGCAGCCTCGCCTCCCGCCACCCCAGGCCCACGCCCAGCCCGGGGGGAGGGGAGCTGCTGGCGGGGGGCCGGGAAGCAGCTGGAAGAAAGGAGGAGAGAAAATAGTTCAGGGTCTGTGTGGCAAGGGGAGACAGGCCGCCCAGCTGCGGCCGGCAGAGCCAGGAGGCCAAGCCCAGCCCAGACATTTCAAAAACAAACCTGGATCCAGCTTTCCATCTCCCCAGGCGGGCCCCGCCCTCCAGGAGGAAGGTAGCTGCCGCCGCTCAGGCTCCTCCTGTCTTTGGGAATCCTTGGTTTGTCCTTGGCCTTTCTCCTAATTAGGTTTCCGAGACCCGAACCCAGGCAGCTTCCTGTGCTCAGCCTGGTGGAAGATGTGTGGTGGGTGTTTATTTAGAAATATTCCCCAAAGGGGATAGTGGTTGGGGGCAGGCAGTGGCGGGTGGGGGGGGGGGGGGGGAGCATTTGGTAAAAAGAACTTTCCCTGGGGCTGGGGGCCAGGGGGAATGGGAAGCAATTATTCATGGTCCGAGTTTCTGCTGGAGATGTTGACGTTTTAGGAAGAGATAGCATTGCTGGTCACAAAACGGTGTGACTGGATTGAGTATTACTGAATTGTGTACTGGAGAATGGTTAAAATGATCAATACGACGTTATGGATATTTTACCACGGTAACAATTAGCTCCTGGGATGTCTTGTAAATGGATGAAAAGTAAAGACAGGTAATAATTGTTTTTTTAAAAGACAGTTATCTTCGAGATAATTATTTTACTAGTGGGGACAAAGGGGGAAACACGTCTATGCTTTTGGATGGTTCTTGACTTATTGGCCTGTTGGAGAAAAGGAAGCAAGTAGCTTCTGGACAGTCTGGGGGGGTGGGGGGTGCGGCATGAAGTGATGTCGTCTCTAAAACACCTACACGCTCAGGGGACAAGCGTTCAACCCGAACGTCAGCGGGGCTGTTTTCTTTCAAGGAACAGACTGATTATCTGTGTCCAGCTGGTGAGGACCTGAGCTCCTGGGCCCCTCCTTAGAGCCACGTCCCTGGCCACAGACTAGAGCAGAGGTTGTAGAAGGCTTCACTCGGTCACCGTGGCGCAGGGTGGAGAAGTGGGCACAGCCTCAGCAAATGGGAAGCCCTCATTTCAGTCCCCACCTCGTTTCGATCCCCACCACGGTCTGACCGTGCAGGACACCCTCATCTTCTGCATGTGGCCAAAATCCTTGCATGGGATGAGCCAACCCTTGTGTGTGCTTGTCCCTAGCACACAGTAGTTGTCCAACACCTGCTTCTCTCTCGATGTTGCTCCTGAGAGGAACCCTGTGCCCAACTGAGTCACAGTTTATTCTTGGGGACCGACAGGGACTCTCACGGAGGTCGCAGCTGGCAGGAGTCACTGGCAGAATGGAAGCCTTGCTCTTTCCTGCCAGTGAGCTGTGTGGTTTTGCACCCAGGATGGGCTGCGGATGGGAGAAGAAGGGGACATGAAATCAAGACCAAACCGCTGCTGGAAAAAAAATTTTGAGTAAAAATAAATAAAATAATTTTCAATTTTTTAATTAAAAAAAAAAAAAGAAAAGAGCAAGTCACCACTGGGGAGCCCCTCCAGTCCTAGGTAGTGAAGGGCTGGTGCAGCTTGTCGGAGCACAGGGCTTTCAGTGAGAGTAGGGAGGTCGACCAGTAGGCCGGGAGGGCCTTTTCCTCTGTACACAGGCACTGTGGGCTCAGGAGGGTGACAGTCTGCCCTGCCCAGTTCAGGTTATGCCAGAATCAGGGGGTCACATTATCCAAAAGACCCTCCTCTTCTGCCCTCACCCCAAAAGAAGCTAACTCCTTTGCAGGCAAGACCATTTCCCTTACTTAAAGAGAGAAGACAGGGACCATTTTGGAAGCTCACAGAGGAAACTTCTCAGACACTGTCACCCACCACCTCTGAGTAAGAGAGTTCACAGAGAGGCTACCCCCTGCACGGTGTTTCTCAGTCTCATGTAGGTTAGGAGACCTTTTATCCATGGTGTCTTGTAGGACTCATGTTCTAAGGACATATTTTGGGAACTGTGTCCTTCCTATTCCCTAAGAAATCTACTAACTTTTTCCCATAGATGCGAGCAACCTTGAAGCTGAAGTTCTTGGAGCCTCAGTTTTAACATCTGTAAAGTGGGTATCGTGCATCATGTCCACCTAGACCACTGCTGCTGGGATAAAGGAAAATCTTCTTGGAACATGTAAGACTGGGTTGCTCATAGCTCACCGGGAAATAGCAAAGCACCACCTTTTTTTTTTCTTTTTTCCACCCATTACATACCACTCTTACTTACTTATATACACATTCAACAAACATTTACTACCTGACGGAGCGAGAAAGCTGTAATTACTGCTTTTTGTTGTCACTGCTATGACCATAATATTGAAAACTTTATCTGTGAGGATGGACTGAGCTTGCCTGGTAGCCCACAGCAAATTGGTTCCAGAGCCAGAATCAGAACCCCGGTCTCTCTGAGCCCAAATGCTGTCTTTTCTCCACCGCCCCAGCTGGCATGGGCTCCCGCAGCTGGCTCTGCAGTGCTATGAGGAAGACAGCATGGGCGAAATCAAAGTTCCTTCTCCGAGGAAGTCACAGCTCCACGGAGACCTAGAAATCTCTGTGGGAGCCTGAGAAGGACCAACCCAGGTGGACAGGGAGGTTTGGAAGACCCAGAAGCAAAGGAGCTCCTTCAGGGACAAGAAGGTGAGTAAGTGGTGGCACCTGGGTGGCTGAGTCAGTTCAATGTCTGCCTTCAGCTGAGGTCATGATCTCAGTCCTGGGATCAAGTCCCGTGTTGGGGGTTGGTGTGGGGGGGGGGGGGGTCCCTGCTCAGCGGGGAGCCTGCTTCTCCCTCTCCCTCTGCCCCTCCCCCCAGCCCCCCAGCCCCACTGGTTCTCTCTCTGTGTCTCTCTCAAATAAATAAGTAAAATCTTTTTTTCTTTTTTTAAATGTGAGTAAGGAAGGGAAGTGGGGGAAGCGCAGCCAGAAGCTCCAGCTAGTCCCTCACCAGGAGGGGCAAGGGTGCGGTTGGACACGGCAGGCACCAGACTTCCTGGGTCTCTGATCCTGGTTTTCTGCATATTCTGAACGCATCTGAATACTGTGGCGAGAACAGTATGTGGAATGTTAAAATGGTGCAGCCACCTTGGAAAAGAGTCTGGTAGCTTGCCATACGGTCCAACAATTCCACTTCTAGGTGTATCCCCAAGAGAAAGGAAAACATACGTCCACAAAAACATGTGTTAATAGAAGCATTATTCATTGTAACCTGAAAGTGGAAACAACCCAATGTCCATCACCTGAAGACCGGCGAATACGATATGGTCTATCCGTACGCTGGCGTATTCCTCAGCCGCACAGAGGAATGGAGTTCGGACACACGGTGCAGCATGGACACACTTTGAAAACATCATGCTGAGTGAAAGAAGCCAGCCATGAAAGACTGCATATGTGACTCCATTTATACAAAAAGTCCAGAATAGGGTAATCCATTAAAAGAAAGTAGATGAGTGGTTGCGTGGGGCTGGAGAAGAAGAGAGTGGGTGATCGTGGGATGAAGTGTTCTTCAGTGGATGGTGCTGATGGTTGTACTTACCTGTGAATATACTAAAAGCCATTCAGTTGAAAACTTTAGGGGCAACTGGGTGGCTCAGCGGGTTAAAGGCTCTGATTTCAGCTCAGGTCATGGTCTTAGGGTCCTGGAATCGAGCCCCACCTCGGGACCTCTGCTCAGCAGGGAGCCTGCTTTCTCCTCTCTCTCTCTGCCTGCCTCTCTGACTACTTGTGATCTCTGTCAAATAAATAAAATCTTTCTAAAAAATTGAAAACTTAAATGGCTACCTTTATGGCGTGTGAATTACATGTCAATGAAGCTGGTTAAAAAGATCATACAGAGCCATCCAATACTTTGTACCTTAACTTAATTAAACCTGACCTGGACAAGGGGAGGTTGACTTTATTTCCCATTTTACAAATGAGAAGAAGGTTCGGAGAGGTTAAGTGACTTGACCACAGTCAGAGCTAGAAAGGCGGTCACTCCAGTCCAGCCCATGTTCCCAAGTCCCAGCTTCTCCCAGGACGTTCACTACAGTAATGTGGGGCTATTTTATCCAGCTGGCCTCCCCAGCCCCGGAAGGCTTCACCACATGCCCCCAAATTTGTTCAGTCGCTCTGTCGACCTGGAGGCTCCATTTTCCTGCTGCTTATTCCCCCCAACCCCCACCAGCATTTCCCACTGTGGGCGACCTGTCCAGGGCGGGCTCTGCTTCTAGCCCAGTCTTTATCTTCAAAGGCAATTTCCGCTCCAAATATTTATGGCAAAATACAGAGAGCACCTTCTTTCACGGGGGCCGGTGTTTGAAGCCATTTTCCCAGCACGCACGTATTTGACAGTCAAATCTCTCTGAGGACACGTTAAGATCTTGTGGCTGCTGGCGCCCTGCCCTGCCACCCACCTACGCACACAGGTCACCAAGAGCTCCACCAACGTTCACGTGGTAGCCCTTCCAAGGTCTTCTATGATGCCACGCCCAGTGTGTTCGGGCTCCGACTCTCCGATGGGTCTGGGCGCACCACAGTAGGGTCCTAGGCAAGGTGTCCTCTCCGTGATGGACACTCATCTTTGAGTGAGACAGATTCAGGGACAGCCATTGGACATCCGGCTGTGCGACCTCGAGCAAACCACCTCCCCTCACTAAGGCCATTCCTTCAACTGGAAAGCGGGGACAACAAGAGTAACTTCAGGATTGTACAAGATCATTTTGTAAGGGGCTGAGGGCTCAGGCGCGTGCACGGTGAAAACTCAAGAAGTATTAACTAGTATTACCTCCTCCTCCTCTTTCCCTCCTTCTCCTGCCCCACCTCCTCCTTCCTTTTCTTTTCTCGACAATTAAACTCAGAATTCTGCAAATAAAAACAGCTACACAGTTTTACTACATACCCCGTCATCGGCATGAGGACCTCCACTCCTCTGAGGACCCTGCAGCTCAGGCATTTTCAGACCCTCAAGAGAGAGAGAAAACTGAGGCTCAGACAAGGGCAGTCAATTGCTCAAGGTCACACAGCTCAACACGGTCAGCTGATTCGGAAGCCCAAGCTCTTCACTACAGGGCTGCTATGTCCCTCTCCCCAAAGGCAACCACAGGGAGTCAGACTTAAAAGTGACCGTAGTGCACAAATGATCAATCAATCTTTTGAATCTTGGAACATATTTATATTTTGAATTGCCAATGAGGGTTTGGGGGACGCTAAAATCAGGACTGTCAGCACATTCCTGCGGTGGGGAAAGTCAGCCCCCGCAGATGACACAGCTCAGCACGGCCCCACCCGGCTCCCCACCCACCTCACTCCACCAATGTGGCTGGGTCAGGTCGGGCGGAGCCAGGCCAGTGCCTCAGGGGCCCCTGGAAAGAGCATCCAACCCCAAAGGATTTTTCAGGCAAGGTGGCCCCCGTCCAAGGAATTGACCAAGTGCCCCTCCCCAGCCTCTGCTCGTTCAAGATTGCATTTCTGAGGACTGGTCAGGACAAGGTTGGAGGAGCATTGCCAGTTCCCCTTGGGCTTTGGGCATGCAATGGAAAGAAAGCTCTCAGGCCCTGGAAGGCAGGGGTGGGACCTCTCACGTAGGGAGAAGATTCCCAGCACCCAGCCGGGCGGTGAGCTCTACAGGTGTGCTGTTCAGGCAGGGAGCCAGCCTGTCCTTCCACCAGGGCCAAGCCCTGAGGACAAAGGCTCAAAGGGGACAGCAGAACATCCCAGAACAGAGGTGCAGTCACGCGATTTGGAGCCAGACCCTGCTGTAAGTTTGACTCCGCTGCATGGGAAGTCTGTTAGGAACTTGACCGCTGAGCCTGGGTCCCTTCCCCGGGAGGAGGGGTCGGTGATGACCACTCCCCCTCCCACCCAGCCCCGGGCTCGTTTGAGGGAGAGGAGGCCATCCATTCATTCAACATTCTGGGCTCGTTCGAGGGAGAGGAGGCCATCCATTCATTCAACATTCTGTCCCCGTGGCTTTACCATGGGCTGGGGATACTCCACCAAACGCTGGGAAAGTGGTTCTTACTCAGGCATTTCATCCTTGGCTTGAGAACCACACACTCTGCTCGACGCACTTGCCCTGCCACCGCAAATTCCCCTGCTCGCGTGCTCACTCGCTCAGAAAGTCACTCGTTCTCTCGCGTCCGACGTTTAATGAAGTGCCCAGGCCCGACATGATGTTCACTCCCCCTAGACTCCACTCAGCCACTCGCTCATGCGTTTACTCCTCTATCTGTTCCTTCAACAGACATATTAAATGCCCGAGTGTTTTAGGCAAAAGCATCTCTCAACCTAGAATTTCCTTATGAATGAATGAATTACAAGCGAAGGGAAAATGGGCACTACAGTCCTTCCTACATATATCTCAGCAAATGAAACAGTAGCGGGCTGGAGGGGGTGAATTTTGAACTCGTAAATTCTGCCTCTAGGAGGTCTTCTCCCCAAACACCTGCTATGACTCTGCCTCTTGACACAGTGGCCCTGACTGCTGCCTTCTCTTCCCAGACAGGGAGCCACATACGGAATTCTTCTTGAGCGGAAAACCAACATCAGAATGTCCCGTTTACGGGTACGACCGTAATGAGGACACAGAGAGGGCCATCGCCCTCAGGAAGACATGGTTGCCCCAAAATAACTTCATGGTTGCAATGAGTGGATCTTGCAAACAAGATCCTCGTGTCTTAAAAAAGTTTTTAAATCATCATAATAATCCCATTCGCCACCTGTATCTGAGTCAGCACACCCAATTTTAAAGTCAGATGCTGTGGCCTGAAGGCCCAAGGAGCCAATTCTAAAAATACAGACAGAAGCTGCAGAGTCGAAAGGCCAGACATCCCAATCTGTCACCCTTTCCTCGCTGATAAATTATGTACAGCCCTGGGACAGATACGCCCAGAGGCCTGAGGTCCTGTCTAAGAGTCGGATCCTCACCAGTCAACCTGGGGCCCTGCTCTCCCAACCATCGGCTCCCCCGCAGCACTCAGCCGGCCCCTCCCTACCTGCTGTCTCCTTTGGGCAGACCAGGTGTGCTCCGTGATGGATTGCCCAATGGGCCCCTCCATCCTGGAGGCAGATGAATCCTTGTGGCGGGAAGCACCCACCAGGTCTTTGACAGACGGCAGGCAGGTCAAAACTGGAAATGAGCCTGTCTTGGGGGGACGTGCATTTTATTTGAGTGCAGGGGCTCCTTCCCAGCTTCTTTCCTGACCACACCCTGCTCCCCCCCCCTCCCCCCCCCCCCCCCCGTTCCTACCTCCTTGGGGCCCCAAGTGGATGGAGCACGTGAGTGAGAGCCACATTTTAGCCAAAGGGCAATAGAAAGGAACCAAGTTTTCTCCATTTCAGAAGACGTCTCTGTGATCTGAAGAGGAAATCGGAAGGGTGCCATGTCTCCAAGTAGCTTCTTATAATTCAGAAAGACAGTTGCAAGTCATTTAAAAGGAGACACAGGATCTTTAATAAATTTAATCCACGTCTGATTACAAAGGAAGAAAGTGTGCACTTGCTCTCTCTCTCTCATGTTACAGGACTGGAATATGGCAATAACTGTTCCATCTGATTTTTTAAAAAATAAGATTTGCTAAAGGTCAATGTATCTCCTGGCCACATACGCAGCAACATTCAAATTTCCCCAGCCCAAGAATAAAAAGATTCTGTCATTAAAAATAAAAGCGTAAGGACATCTCTCAAGCCCATGGGGGATTTTAGAAAGAGGAGACATTTCGTTATCAACGCGCAATCATGAGATTTTTAAGCGGTATCTCTAATCTGCCTCCGTACCCCCCCCCCTCCTCCTCCCCTCACAACCCCCCCCCCTCTTCACAGCAAGGTCTTTTTATCCTTCCAATTTTGCATCTAAAGATGAGGTGAATACCATTAGCTCAATTCAACCTCAAGTGTAGTCAGATGGGCCTGTGATTTCTGAAAAGCGTTCGCTAAGGTCACATTAAAATGTATAAGAGCATTTCGATTCCTGAGAAGGGGGCTTATTATCCACCCGTGGTGTAAAAGAGGAATGTCAGTGGCCGCAGACTTGGGTGAAAACAAAAGAGATACCAGGATTTCAGTCTTTTGTGAGCAAGCGTCTCTGGTTTCTTTTCACGGCTCTCTGGCTCTCCAGCTCTCCCGCCAGCCGAGGAGCTAGGTCTGCAGACTGCAAACTCAGAACTCTTGCAGGAAAAAAAAAAAAAAGAAAAGAAAAGAAAACTTTAAAAAAAAATAAAAGAAAACAAGTTTAACTGGCTTCCCCTCTGGCCACTTTTTATTTAACCCTTCCAGCTTGAGTCAGGCAAGTCACTGGCTGTTAAGCTATAAATGAGTATTTCCTTGAAAGAAAGCATTTGGTTTGTCCTGTTCTTGTGGCCTTGTTTGTTTATTTGCTTGTGCTTTGTCTGTCCTTTCAGTACACAGAGTCTGTAGATAGTTAGAAAACCATGGATGTTGCAGTCAGACCTACCAGGGTAAGGAGCACTGTTTTGCCATCCGAAGCCATGCGACCTGGGCACCCACTTATTCAGCAGATGGCCGCTGATCATCTGCTGCATGCCAATCATGGCTCTGGGTTTTAGGAATACCCAGGCGAACCACACAGTCTGAGATTTGCACTCTCACAGGGGCAGGACTTCCATAAGGAAAGGTAACGCAGCGAGACAGGTAGAAATGATAATGGGAAATAAACAGTGTTCGAAAAGAGGGAACTTGAGGAAGGCCAACAGTACAGCGGTCGTTCAGGAGGCCCTACAAGAAAAGGGATTTGAGATGAGCTGAAAGTTCAGACCAAGTCAGCAATTCAAAGGGCATCCCTGGTGCTGGGTACCAGAAGGTAAATTGTTTCTGTCATGGACCCCTGTTATTTTGCTCAGCAAGTACCCATACCTACTTCTCCTCCCTCTCTTCAGCTGTGCCATCCTTCCGTGGCATACTCTTGGGAGGGGAGGGGGCCCAGCCAGGATGTCCTGACATCATCCAGCAAAGAAAAGTATATGTGACCCAAGAAATGCTGTCAGGCCCTCAGTCGGAGTCCACCCTAATGAGAAAACTACTTGGCTCTTCCTCTTCCATCCCTAAAACCTCTCTAGTTCCCATTGTTTCCAATTTGATTCTTCAGCTTTCCTTCAGAAGCTGTGAGCTTTCTCTTGGTCTCCCATTAAATGTTCTTTTTGCTCAAGTTAGTCAGAACTTGCTATGTGATTTGAAAACAAAGAACTCTAACCATCATAAAAATCTGTAGCAGAGAATGAGTCTCTAGGAACGTCTCAGGAAAACTTAGGTCGAATGCAAGTAGCTATGTGATCACGGGGACTCAGATTTACATTCATAGTGGGAACCTGGTAACCAATGGCTCATGGAAGTGAAACAGCTGATTAGGATATCAGCATCAGGACTCTCAAAGAGAAGCCACCAGAGTGAAGGGAAAGCGTGCAATAGATTGAATTAGAAGCAGAAGTGTTGGTCTGAGTGCATAGTTTCCAATATACAAGGAAAGGTAGAAGTATAGGCATGCATTTGTGTTTGAGTGTGTCCACTGAGAGAACCTGCAAGCCGTTACACCCTGGAGCAACAAGCACACGTAGTGTCAGATCTTGGTTTCTAAACACCATTCTTCACTCAAAGGAACAAGTGGTCCTTAGAGATCTGCATGATTCCGGAGGTGAGACAGTTGAAAGTAAAGAGGGACCTGGTATATCTTCTGCCATAAAGTGAGCAAGTGCTCAAGGAATGATGGGAACACGCGAGAGCAGAGACCAGCCTGAAGAGGCACATACTAACCAACTTTGCGGAATTCGAAAATTATCTTTGTTCTGATTTAACTTATATCCAACAAAATGCACCTATTTTAATTATAGTTCAATGAGCTCTGACAAGTATATGCATGCGTATAACTAGGTCTTTTGTATTTCCATATAAATTTTATAATCAGTTGGTCCATTTCTTTCGGAAACCTACTGATATATTGGCTAGAATTACATTAAATCTATAAACTCACTTAGGTAAAAATGATACTGTGGTATAATGAGAAGTATATTTGGTCTCTGTTTCTGATTTCTGGCACAGAGCTTCTAAATCCTTGGAATTTCCTGAGTGATGGAAGAGTCTTTTTGTATTTATAACAAACCCCTTTCAATCATACCTGAGCTTATGCTCATGAAGTAACTCAGGGTGGACCCCCTCGCTAGCCTCAGGATGGACCTGGTTGCCAGAAAGACCAAGTGATTATAGGGCAGGAACCTCCAGCCCAGCTTAAGAGAGGCTGGAGACTGAGCTCCATAAAAACTCTTAAACAAGGAGATTTGGAGAGCTTTCTGTTTGGTGAAAACAGCAATGTGTGAGGAAGGTGCTACACTTGGAGAGGCAGGTGGAAGTTCTGCATACCTCCCCCATACCTTACCCTATGTATCTTTTCCATTTGACTGCTTCTGAGTTGGGTCCTTTAAAATAAATCAGTAAATATAAGTAAAGTGTTTTTCCTAAATTCTGTAGGCCATTTGAGCAGATTATCACATCTCAGGAGAAATCAAGGGAATTCCTAAATTTGTAGTCAGCCAAGCAGCAATGTGAGTATCCTGGAGACCCCAACTGTGGCTGGTATCTGAGGTGGGAACATGGGACCACACATTTAACCTGTGGGGTCTGCACTAACTCCAGGAGTGGGTGTCAGAACAGAATTGAGTTGTTGAACACCCAGCTGGTATCAGAGAATTGGAGAATTGCTGTGGGGACCCACCAAACATTTAGTGTCAGAAGTGTTCAGGTAAAAACCTTTCAGGTATCGTGACAACACAGAATGTCCAATGTATCTCTCCATTATTTAATATATTTCTCCACATATTTAGCTCTCCTTCAGAAGTGTTTTGTAGTTTTCAGTCAGTATTGCTTTTAATTATTCCTGTTTTGTGTTGCAAATCATTCTTGCTAGTATACAGAAAAACAATAGACTTCTGCATATTGACATTGTGTCAAACCATCTCACAAAATTATTTACTTTGTAGCATTTTTTGCAGATTCCTTAGGATTTCCTATGCCCATAATTATATCACCTACCAATAAAGATGGGTTTATTTCTTTGTCTCCCATCTTTATGCCTTTTATTTCTTTTTCTTAATTTATTGCATTGGCTAGGACCTCAGGCTAGTGAAAAGAAATGGTGAGAATGATGATTTTTGCATTTTCCTGACCTGAGAGGAAATGCATTTAATCTTTTACTATTAAATATGGTGTCAGCTGAATAATTTTCATAGATGTTTTCTATTATTTTGAGAAAGCTTCTTTCTATTCTGAGTTTTATAGTTTTCATAATCTATGCTTGGCAATATTGTCAAATAATTTTTGTGCACCTTTGAGTTAATCATATGATTGTCCTCCTTTTTACTGGTAAGACTGTGATTTACTCTGATTATTTTTTTAATTCAAAGCAAACTTGCATATTAAAAGTATCTGATGACTATTTCTGGGTTTGACTTGATACTATGTTGTTAAGAATTTTTTTCCCTCAGTATTTGCAAAGTAAACTAGTCTGTACTTTTCTCACAGTTTCTTTGTATCATGACATCACAGCACCAGTTAAGAAATTTTAACTTTTGCTCTATTTTCTGAAAAAGTTAACATAATATTGGTATTATTATTTCTTCATCAGATGTTTGATAGAATTTACCAAACTATCTGGGCATGAAGTTTCATTGTGGGAACCCAATTTTAATAGATACAGAATTATTAATATTTTCTGTTTTCTCTTGTGTCTGTCTTGATAAATTGTATCTCTCAAAGAATTTGACCACTTGATCTAAGTTATTGAAATTATTGGCATAATAAATTTCATGATAGTTCCTTATTATACTTTTAATGCCTGCAGAATCTATAGTGATACCCCTTATTTTATTTCTAATATTAGTAAGCTTTCATAGACACCCTTATTTGATCAATCAACCCACAGATTTATCAAACTATCACAGTCTGTAAAGAATAAACTTTGGGTTTCACCAATTTCTTCATTGTTTTTCCATTTGCTATCTCATTGATTGTTGCTCTTCTCTTTTTATTCCCCCCTTTCTCATTTTTTTAAAAGATTTTATTTATTTATTTGACAGACAAAGGTCACAAGTAGGCAGAGAGGAGTCACCCAGGTGCCCCATTATTTTTGGTTTTAATTGCCCTTCTTTTCCTAATTTTTTAAGATGGAACCTTATATATCACTTATTTGAAAACATTCCTGTTTCCTAATAGAAGCACTTAAGATCAACATTTTCAGGATGCCTGGAGGGCTCAGTCAGTTAAGTGTCCAACTCTTGATTTCCACTCAGGTTATGATCTCAGGATTGTAAAATCAAGCCCTTAATCAGGCTCTGTACTAGGCATGGAGCCTGCTTAAGATTCTCACTCTTCCTCTCCCTCTGTGCCTCCCCATCTCAAAAAAAACAAAAATAAAAATAAACATTTTCATCTAAAAAACACGAACATCCCAAATTTTAATATGTTTATTTTCATTTTATTTCCATACAAGATATTGCCTAATTTCCCTTATGATTCTCTTTTGACCTTTGTGTTATTGTAAAGTGTGTTGTTTAATTTCCAAGTACTTAGAGATTTTCCAGATTTATTTTTATAATTGTGTTCTCATTTAATGTCATTGTGGTCAGAGAATATACTCTTTTGATTACAATCTTTTTAGACCTTATTCAGACTTATTTTACAGCCAAGCATATGGGCCATCATGATGAATGATCCACTTAAAAAGAATGTATTTTCTTTTCTCCATTTGTGTGGAGTAGTCTATAAGTGTCAATTAGGTCAAATAGGCTTATGGCATTGTTTAAGTTTTTTCTTTTCTTCTTACTGATTTATTTTTCATTCTATCAATTACTGAGAGAAGAGTGTTGAAAATCTTCAACTAAAGTTAAAGATGTGTCTATTTCTCATTTTGATTCTGTCCATTTCTCCTTTATGTACTTGGAAGTTCTAATATTAGGTCCATACACATTTAAAACTGTTACATCTTCTTGATAAGTTGGCCTTTTATAATTTACAAATGTCCCTTCTTATCTTTGGTAATATATCTCTTCTTGACGTCTAGCTTGTCTAATATTAATATAGCTCCTCCAGCTCTCGTACTATTGTTCACACACATTTCACTTCTATATACCAGTCCCAGACTATATTGTTATTTTTATTTAAACAATCATCCTTTGGGGGCACCTGGATGACTCAGTTGGGTAGGCAAACAACTCGATTTCAGATCAGGTCATGATCTCATGGGTCGTGAGACTGAGCCCAGCATTAGCCTTCATGCTCAGCAGGGAGTCTGCTTGAGAGTCTCTCCCTCTGCCCTCACACTCTCAAATAAATAAATAAATAAATTTTAAATGATCAGCTTTTCTGAAAAATATAAATGAGAACAAATAAACATTCCCACATATACACATATTTGACATTTCTGACAGTTTTCATTCTTTTCTATACATTTGTGCCTCCATGTAGAATCATTTTCCTTCAAACTTAAAAACTTGATTTAATAACATCATTTTTTCAGTTTGAAGGAAGATTGTAGGTACTATAGGTCTCCTGGTATCAATATTTCTCGGCTTTTGTCTGCTTAAAATTATCTTTATTTCACTTCTACTTTTGAAGGATATTTTTGCTGGATATAAAATTCTAGGTGCCAGCGTTTTTTGGGGTTTTCCTTTCAACTCTTTAAAGATATCATTATAGGGGCACCGGGCCGGCTTGGTCAGTAGAGCATGTGACCCTTGATCTCAGGGTTGTGCGTTCAAGACTTACACTTGGCATGGAGCCTACTTAAAAAGTAAAATAAGATAAATATATCATTGTTGTATCACCTTAATTATATTGTTTCTGAGAGAAGCTAGAGGCTGTTTTTTAACTCTGTTAGCTATATGTAATATATCTTTTATCTCTGTAGGCTCTTAGGATTTTTCTCTTTGTCACTGGTTTTGAGAAATTTGATTATAATATGACTTGATGTGTGTCTTTTTTTATTTATCTTGCTTGGTAGTCACTGATATTTATTGATCTATGGATTCATATTTCTCACAAAATTGGGGGAAATTTTATTCTTATTTCCACAAATAATTTTTTCTGCCCCACTGTCTCTCTCTCCCTTTTCTGGGGAGATATTAGAATAGATATTACACAGATATTAGACTGTGTACTATTGTATCATGGGTCACTGACACTGTTCTTTTTTTTTCTTTTCAGTCCTTTAATTTTTTTTCTTCATTTTGGATTGTTCATATGACTCTATCTTTTGTCTTTTCTTCTAAAGTTTCCTTTTTATACTTTTAATATGATTTTTCATACATAGATTGTACTTTTGAGGTCTAGAAGATCCACTTGCTTCTTTTTTTATAGTTTCTATTTCTCTTCTCATGATGTTTATGTTACCTTTAAATTCTTTAGCATATTTATAAAAGCTATATACTCCTTGCCCCATAATTCCACTATCTACATAATTTTTAGTCTGACTTTATTAATTTTCTTTCTCTGTGTTATGGGCCACATTTTTCCTAATTTTTCACCTGGCTAGTAATTTTGAACTAGATGCTGGACATTGTGACTGTTACACTGTAGAGCAGGTGGATTTTGCTTTCTCTCATCAAAGAGTGTTGAGCTTTGTTCTGGCAGGCAAATAATTCACTTACAAATGAACATTCCCCTCTAGAAATGTGTTAGAAAAATGTGTTAGAGTAAGTCTAGAGTCAATTTAATGCAACGGTTCATATAGCCATATCCTTAAGTCATGGTTTTTCTGGAATCTCTAATGGACTCCCCCAGTACTAAACAAGGTCCCTTTATTCTGGTTGGTTTTAAGTTGAATGACTCACAATTTTCTGTGAGTTGTGGTAGTTTTTTGACTTAGCACTCCACACAGGTTGTTTTTTCTTCTATGGTTTTCTTTGCACAGCCTCATCAAGTCTCACCCCGTGTATTTGTAGATCTACATTCAATCAAAGACTTGTGAAACTTCTAAAGATTTCTGGAGATCATTCTCTGTGCAGCTGTCTTTTTTCCTGTACTCTGCTCCACAAATTCTTAACCAACTGAGCCACCCAGGCGTCCCTTTTTTTTTTTTTTTTTTTTTTTTTTTTCTGCTCCACAAATTCTAACCATCTTAGTTCTCCATAAACTCTGACTTCTGTTGCTGTATCTCACCAAAATCTGCTGTACTCAGCTTGAGTTCCCCTCTCATGCATCGGGGTCACAAAATTTGTCCAGGAAGAAACCTAAAGTAATAACAGGGTTTATATTGTTTGTTTCATTTCTTCTAATAATCACAGTCCTGCTCTGCCTGTTGTCAAATATCTAAACTGTTGTTGTATATGCTTTGTCAAGTGTTCTGGTTGTTTATGATGAAAGAACAAACCCAGTATCAATAATACTTTGTGGAAAGACCAAATAAGAGACCATTTGAGAACCAATAAAATAATGGTGCTAACAGATTATATCCATTGAATAAAATAGAATCCATGAGTTTATTCTGCTGTAAACAAAAAATAAGTGAGGAGAAAAGAAAGCTTTTTCTTAAAGTAACATGCCAACTAATACATGTACAAAAAAGATAGAATTAGAAAATACCTATTTGGCAGCCATCAAAGTAATAATTAATTCAGCCAAGAAATATCAATAGATAACAAAACTTGTAATAAATACTTGATAAAAGTGGGACATTCACATAGTTTCCAATACTTCCCCCCAAAATACTTATTAGTTACAAAAGAAAAAAGGAAACTTTATAGTGGAAAAACTTAACAGATATTGCCAGTGAAAAAAAGTTTCAAAACCGGTAATGGGACAAATATAACTTGATAATGTGTGTTATGGACCACTGAGTGGAGAATTAAGGCAGGGAAATCAAGTAAGACTATTGCAGTTTATGGAACAAATGTTGAAGCTGGATATAATGAATTGAATTGTGTCCCCCCAAAATTCATATGTTAAAGCCTACCCCCTAGTGTGACTGTATTGGGAGATAGGGCCTATAATAAGGTGATAAAAGTTAAATGAACTGATAGGGTGAAGTCCTAATCTGATAGGATTTGTGTCCTTATTAAAAAAAAAAAAAAAAGGAGGAGACATCAGAGCACTCTCTCTCTCTTAGTCTTGCTCTGTCTCCACCATGTGAGGACATGGTGAAGAGGCAATCATCTAAAACCAGAAAGAGAGCCCTCACCCAGAACCAAATTAGCCAGAACCTTGATCTTGGACTTCCAGACTCCAGAACTGTGAGATATAAATATCTCTTATTGAAACCACCCATTCTGTAATTTTTTTTATGGCAGTCCAAGCAGACTTGGTTATGCACATGCAGTATGAAACCAGATGAACAGAGTCATCATTTCTGTGACATTCCTAATAAAGAAGCATACCCTGAATTTAATCATCAGGAAACATCAGAGAGAATCAAACTAGTAGGCATTTTACAAATAATTGATCGATAATCTTCTAAAATGTCATGGTTGAAAGTCAAGGAAACACTGAGAAACTATTCCTGTCTTAAAGACACTACAGAGACATGACAAGTTTATACAACACATGATCCTATATTATTTTGCTATATAGGACATTTGGGGGACATTAACAAAATTGAATGCGGTCTATTGATGGATGGTAGTACCGTAACAGTAATAATTTTCTGATTCTGATGGTTGTATTTTGGTTATGTACAATCGTATCCTTTTTTTTCTTTATGCACTGAAATACTCTGCAGTAAGGGGACATGATGTCAACAACCAATTCTCAAATGGCTCTTTGTGTTATCTTGCAACTTCTCTGTAAGTCTGAAATCATTTCAAAATAAAAAGATAAAAATAAATACCATATCCCTTGAAGAATTTCAATCATTAAATACTTGACAAATACAGATATGATAATCCTTATCACACCCATATTCAATTCTACTGTTTCAGTCAATGCAAAACTCTGACAAATTTGGAAAGCGCAGTGGATTTAAGCATAATCAGATGATGAATCCATTTGCATCGACTATTTCTACATCTTGTCGTTTTTAGAGAAAACTATTGTGGGGGGAATTCTTTATGTTTCTTATACTGTACCCTCAACTCATGTATTTATGGCTCTTTTGTTTCCTAATAAATGCACATGAAACTATTAATTTTCCTCTAAATATTACTTTATCTACATCATCTAAGTTATTATATATAGCGATTTCACTATAATTCATGTCTACGTATTTTAGCACTACCCTCCTGATTTTTCTGTTTAACTCATGGATTATTTAGAACTTTGTTTTTTTATTCACTGTCTCCAAATGTATGAGAAATAATTTTATTTTTATTTATTTATTATTTTTATTTTATTTTATTCATTTATTTTTATTTGTTTTTATTGCTGATACTTCATTTTATCTCATTTTGATCAGAAGATGTGGTTTGAATCATGACTATTATTTGGAACACGTTGGAACACGTTGGAACATTAAGGAAGTCTCCTTAATGGCCTAAAATTTCATTTTCTGGCAAATATTCAATATGTGTTTGGAATTAATACATGTTCTCTGAAGAGCAAGTTTTTATGTATTTTCTGCCGCATCAAGATTATCTTTGCATATCTGTACTGATTGCTTGTTCATCTGATCGATCCTTTTCTGGGAACCAGGTATAAACCTTTTATCATTATCACAAGTCTTATCAATTACTCACTCCTGTATTGACAGTTGTTACTCCTTGTATTTTGAGGCTGTATAGTTAGGCGCATAAAAATTAATGATTATTGTGTCATTTTGGTGGGTTGCCCTTTTATCAATGTGAAATAAGCCTCTAATATTTCTTCTAATGTTATTCATACCAAATTCTATGCTGTCCATTAGTAAAACCACTATGCTACCTTCCTTTTGGTCAGTAAATGCCTAGTATATCTTCTCTATACCCCTTAATTTCCAAGCACCTGAATTTTTCAAGTATGTCTATTACAATCATCATATGCTTTTATGTTTTTAATCTAATCTGAAGTCTCTCTTTTAATTTTAAGTTTAACCTATGTACATTTATTGTGGTTAGTAATGCATGTGGACTTATTTCTACCTTCTTGTTTCCTTTTTTGCCTTTTTTGTTTTTTTCTCCTTTTGTTTCTTTTATTGGATTAATTAAGTTTTCTATATTTCTTTTATTTTCCACTACTGGCTCAGAAGTCATGCACTCTATCATTCTGGTGTTTGCCATTGAATTTTAGCATTGTTTATTTTGCATCGCAATCCTTCCATCTGGAATATTTTTTTCTTGTTTAAGTAATTTATTTAATAATTATGTGAGAGAACATCCACCGTATTCATTTCTATTCTATGTTCTGATTTTTCTAAAAATATCTTTGTCATCCTTGCTCTTAAATTATAGTTTGGGTTGGTATAGAATTATAGGTTCATAATTATTATCTCTCGACTTCAAAGATATTCCATTTATTTCTGGCACATGATACTGTTCATGAGAATTTGGATAACAATCTGATTGTTGTTCTGATGAAGGTAAACTGTGTTTTATTCCCTGGTGGCTTTTAGAATTTTTCTCTCTCCTTGATATTCCACAGTTTCACTATTAAGTGTCTAAGTGTGGAGCTTAATGGGTCTTCCTGCACTTCTGAAAACTTTTCAGCAATTACTGTTTTAAAATACCACTTTGCTGTCCTCTATCCCAGTCTTTCCCTCCTGCCATATGTTGGAGCTTCATTTTCTATCTTCTATGACCCTTAATTTCTCTTTCATCCTTTCTTTTTCAGTGATTTATACCCAATTAGATTAGATTTGTGTTGAAGCTTCTCCTTCTATATTCCATGTCTCTTCATTCCTCTCATAATTTCTGTTCCTTTCCCACCTGCCATCTTGCCCATATTTTTCATTGTATAGTGCATTCCTTGCTCATCCATTGACAATCATTCTAAAATATATAATATAAAACACATAGTATATAATTTGGGGTAGTTTATGATTATGGGCAAAGAAGCCATGGCAGTGATTGGCTAGATGAGCTTTAAAATCATTTCTGAATCCTGAGAACTTTATTTTCCAGCCTTCTTTGTGGTTAAGTCAGGGTCCTTTGAATACTTCTGGTCACTTAACTAGTGATGCAAAGTAAAATTGTATGTGAGAGGGAAGGAGTATGTGGAGATATTGGACTGACAGGGTACAGACAGAAGTGAACATCACTTGTTTTTGCCTTCACACCTGCCTGGCTGGCATTCATCCCCCCTTCTTATGATGACATTCTTCCAATAATGGTTTAGAAAATTACCTAATCACCATTGTATGCAATCTTGATAGAACTGTCAATCAAAGAGCATTGCATTCACCTAACTAATGCAGAACTAGCTACATAATTTGTGAGGTGTCTTGTTTTAAAAAGAGAGAGAGAAGGAAAGGAAAGGAAGGAAGGAAGGAAGGAAGGAAGGAAGGAAGGAAGGAACCTGAAGAATTTCAATATGGCAGCAGCAAAGCATGAGATCAATTACAGAGCTCTTCTAAGGGCAGGGCTCTATGGGACTGCCCAGGTTGTACACCCAGAAAAGTCACCCAACCTAAACTTAGACTCTCCCTCCCAAAAATTTAAACCTTCACCACAATGACATAGATTTGGCAAAATTAGTTCCAGACCATTAGAACAAATTAGTTCCAAACCAAACCCTTGGTTTCTACTATAATATCTCCGGGGAATTCCCGATTCCTATCTTCTCCAAATCTGTTCATTTGATTCAATTCCATCACTCCCTACTGCATTCTTCCACAATTAATTCTGGTTAATTTTTGATGGCATATCCAAGAATCCTAAATGAAATAATGAGAAATTCCATTTGAGTACACTGAACCTGAGTTTCCCATCTGTAAAATAGGAATGATGGTATAAAAATCCAAGACTTTAGCTGTAATTTTAACAGATGAATGAATGGGAAGTATACAGTACAATCCCTTGCATGTACTAAGAGCTTATTAAATACAAGTTTTCTTTCTTCACCTCCATCCCTTGCCAGAGGCAACAAAATGCCAGTCTGTCCAGTGATTCAAACAGAAGAACATTGTTCCTCTCAGACCTAAGTCTAGAAGTCAAGTTTTTCAAAGCCATCAGGTATTGTGAGAATATCTCTTGGGTGGACCAAGTGGGGACGTGGCTAGGACATTCCTAAGGAAGTGAAAAGGAGAGCCAATTGGGAGTGCAGTGGATTCCCAATATATCTAATTGCCCCATATCTAGTCCCCCTCGCTGAAAGCATCTCAGAGTTTTGGAGAAAATTATCTCTGATAGGAATTCCAGAACAAGATTCCCACTTTGGAAGCCTAGAGGATCAGATTCTGGTGCTCCCTGCCCCTGGTAAATGAGGGACTGGACACTATGACCTAAGGTTAGCCAATCGGGGCCTTCTTCCTAGGATTCGAAGCTTGAATCATCACATCAGAGGGATGTGCAGAGAGAAGGAGAGGGAAGTAGTTCATTGCAGCTGTGACAGCAAAAAAAGAAGCGGTGTTGGGTTCCTGGCCAGGCTGCTCCACTCACCAGATTGTATCTGGACTTTGTGCTTCCTGCCCCTTGTCTCTTCGAGTTCTCTTGGTTCCCTTGGTGTCTGCCCATTCCCAGTCTGGTTTCAGGGCTTCTGTCCCATTTCAGGAATTCCTCCATATCCCAATACACATACACCCCGTGATATCTTTCCACCAAATTTGCTCAGATTAACCAAGTATGTTTCTATTTCTTACAATCAAAATCCCAAACTACTCCAGGGAGTCAAACTCTATGTCCCTGGGAAAAGCCAATCTTGGGGAACCAAGATTAGGTGGAGACTCTAAAAGGATAAAGAGGGCCAGGGTCAGAGGCTGGTGGGATTAGATAAGACCTCAAGTAGAAGAAAGCCATAGCCCCAGCCAGGTCCTTGTGGAGGCAAGCTCACTGCATTGCACTGGCGTAGATATTATGATTTTTTTTTTCCAGAAAAGGAAACTAGTCCTTACAGAGTTATGGGATGTGCCAAAAGGTAGGAACACTGGGATTTGAACCCAAAACCCTATACGATGTTACTGTGCCCATTTTTATAACTGAAGGGCCCATGTTTCCAGATGAAGAGTAACTCAGATTTCCTGACTAACTGCCAAGTGTCAGGTGCTACCCTTGGGCAAGGACTTTCCATGTGTGATGTCATCTAATTCAAATACCTTAAGCTCTGCTTCTGTTTTTCTGATCATTATGATGTTGTTGTTATATTTCAAAACTACTGTTTAAATACAAGAACATACATGGCACCTGGGTGGCTCAGTGAGTTCGGCATCTACCTTCAGCTCAGGTCCTGAGTCCAGGATCCTGGGATGGAGTTCTACATCAGGCTCCCTGCTCAGCGGGGAGTCTGCTTCTCCCTCTCCCTCTGCCCCTCCCCTCCCCTCATGCTTTCTTTCTCATTCTCTCTCTCTCAGAATAAACAAATTAAATCTTTTTAAAAATAAAAAAAAAAGAATAAATAAGTAAATATGAGAACATAGAGTACCGTAGGATGCCCAAAGCGAGCTCCAAGGTTTCCATGCTATTGGGAACTCACTGGCCGAATGTTTGCGTGGAATTGAATCCACTCATCGCAAGTTAGGGGCTGACAACATAACCTCCATACAGGATACAATAGATATTGAAGGAAAATATGTGATTTTGAAGCTGACAGTAATAGTTAGACTCACCATTAAATGCAGCAATTGATAAAAAGAAACAACAACAACAAAAGAATATTTCGGGGAGGAGCACTCTGTCACTGACATTGTTCGGAGCTGTCAGCGCATTGTGATCATGAAAAACCAACTCGGTCTGAGTTGGTTCTATTTGTTTGTTTAAATCCCCTGCAGACAATGTGTCCCTCCTTGCCTGTTCCCCCAAGCCCCGCTCTCGGTACATCATTTCATTTTGCAGATAAAGAAAGTGGGCTTTGGAGAGCTTCAGCAATGTGAAGTCCCTGATACAGAGTGAAAGCAGAATTCAAAGTCAAGGCTGTAGGGATGCCAAGTTCACTTTCTTGCCACTCTGCTGGGCTGCCTACATGCCCGAAGGTGCCAACGCGGAGGCTTCTTCCTTTGTGTGGGAGAGGAACGCCTCCACCCACTCCCTCACCCTCCCCATTTGCCTCTGAGAGACATGTTCTGTTGACACCTCCCCAGGAATGCACACTTTCCCTGAAAGAGAGATTAGCTTCAATCACCCAGGACGGAAGAGCTGGGTTCAAGCCCCAGGCCCACTGTGGATGTCTCTTCGAGGATCCCCCGCAGGAGCTCCTGCCTGCACCCCATCTCCCGTGCTGTGCCACGAGGCCACAGGTGGGAGAGCAAGTTGTGAGACGTGGCCCCGCCAGGGTCCGAGGGACCGTCCCATCTCCAACCTGAGTGTCAGTATCCGCATCCCATGTCTCGAAGGATTCTGATGCCTGCCATCTGGAGGAAGAAAGCCGGACCCGGGGCGGCAGGCCAAGAAAAGCGTTGTTGCTGGAGCCTCCCGGGAGCCAAGCGGCACCATGTGTCTGAGCATTATCATTTACACTGAGGAACTGGGTATTTAGAAAACAGGGCTGGTACCAAGCACGCCATCTGTGGCCAAGCTTTCCCGGCCCACCGCACCATATTGTGGAAGACGCCGGCTGAAGGAAACAGCGGCCCGTGTCGCGCAGTGTTTGTTTGGTTTGGGGCTTTTGTTGTTTTTTGTTTTTTGTTTTTTCAACAAATTCAAATGTGGCTTCCTCACTTCGCAAAGCAGGCTGAATGGCCCCACAAGTCAGAGTCGCTGGAGGGAGAGAAAGATTTGACGGGGTGTGGGATTTGTACTCTGGCTCTGGGAGAGGTAAAAAAATGATCCCACAGGCACGCGCTGAGGGTTTAGTCCCTGGCGGGCCCTTAGCTAAATGTGATATATATGTATATTGGTCTACTTTATGGGTATAAATAGTTCCTTTGATCTGCCCGACAGTCTTGTGTGCTAGGTGCCGTTACCATTAATACCATGGACTTGGAAATCAGAACCCTGAGAGGTTGAGTAACTCACCCATGGCCACACAGCTAGAGAAAGGAGGAGCCCAAGCAAGGAGGCAGGCTTAGTCCACCCACATGCAGCCCGGCTGGCCTCCAGGGCCTTTCTATCTCTAAGACACATGGAAGTGGCTTCCAGATCTTTCCAGCAGCTTCCGTACTCCACTGCGTCACCCTCTTCCTTGGGCCCTGCTGTATTTTCTTCCGTGAGTTAATGACATCTGAAACCATCTTCCTTATGAACTGTTGCCTCTGTTCCCCTCACCAGATCTGTAGTTCCTTGCAGGTCAGGCTCCCGGCTGTGTTCATCGCCATATTCCCAGCAATGGGGCTGCAGGCGGCAGGACACCCCTCACTCCAAACATCGACTTCTTATCTATAAGCTGAGCATGCCTGGTGCTCCTCCTGCTCCACCTCCATGCCCAGCCTTCCTCATCTGTAGCGTGCAGATCGGATACCTGCCGTCAGGGTTGTGCGAGGTTTACTGGGAAAGGTGTACAGGGCCAGGATAGGCCTTGCTTTTGCGATCCCACGGCCCCGCAGCTCAGTCTCCTGGCACGTGTCACCATGCGTCCAAGTAGTCTGTGCCCCTGGCTGTCCTTCACTCGGGCCGTCTACCTTCTCTGCGACTCTGCACGGGACAGGCACTCAAGACATTATCACTGCATGGTAAAGAGCCCTCAATGTCTCTTCTACGTTCAGCCTCAGTTTTCCCATCTGGAACATGGTCCCCTTGGCCTCTGAAGTCCTGTCCAGTTCTGAAACCCATTTGGCACAACTCCTCCAGCCCTGTGAGAGCCCTGGGCCCGCATGGGAGCCCCGCATGGGGAGAAGGTGAGGAGAAGGCACAGTACACAGCTCAGCAGTGCCAGCCCCGAGGTGCTGCCTCTCCTGCACTTGCCAAGCAAGCCCCGGCCCTCGCAGCGGGCAGCCACCCTTGGGAGGAGCCGGCCCATTAAGGAGCGATTATCTCACCACTGCTAAGTGGCTGCCGGAGCAATTGGGTTTGGAGAGTAGCAGGCAGGCTCCGCTTCTGGAGCACATGGTAAAATTTGGTGCAATTAGTAGCGAAGGAACACACATTACTACTATTATTATGTTCTCTTGGCACCCTGGCCCTGTTGCGGGCTGCCTTCTTTCTTTAATTTCTTTTTTTTTTTTTTTTTTAAAGAAGAAAAAAAAATTCTCTTTGGGAACTGAAGCAAAATAAAAATGCCAAGAATTAAAAATGCAAATTCATCCAAGATGTTTTCTGCCCAAGACGGCAATGGCCACATGGCTCGATAACATTTTAAATGTTAAAAAATGGGTAATTTTCAGTAAAAATCAGATTTGCCAGAGCCCGAGTCTAAACGAATCCCATACAGTACTCGGGCACCCGGCCAGCATTCACGAACAAGTCCCTTCAGAAGGTGACGCACTATTAAAATGAGGAGAAAACACAAACTTCGCGTATAGAGCGCTGGTCCTTGGGATCCAGAAAACACCGTTGGCTGGATATGGATCCGGCTCCGCCTTGGCCTTGAGCGGGCAGTTTGCCTCCCTGCACTTGGTTGCTCCATCCATAAAACGGCCATAAATAAAACCCGCCTTTGGGCTTTGATTAGTAGTAAGAGTGTTCTAAAGAACAATAAAGGTTTTCTTATTAAATATTGAACAAATGCCTTGCCCATCAGTTGGTCTTGCTAAATGGAAACATTTAAGGACAGGGACTAGGTCTGCGTTGCCCTACCCACCCCACCTCCGGACTGTCATGGTGTCCAGCAAGGGGTCTGGCGCCTAAAAGATGCTCAGTAAGAGCTTTGGTAGTAATGGGTCTCAAGAAAGTTGGGTGCCCACCTGTGCTCAGCCGCCAGCCCCACGGTTCAAAGATGAGTAGAGGAGTCAGGGCTCAAGGACAAAAACATCTCCTCCTCCTCCTCCACTTCTGAGTTCAGTTAGCTGCACAGGGCAGGAGGGGGTTGGCACCCGTCTTCCCACCAGACACACCTGGTCTCAAATCCCCCTTCAGCCTTACCGGCCATGAGACATTGGATCAGGCACTAAACCTCTGCATGTCTCAGTTTTCCCATCTGCTAAAGGGGATCACAGTGGACCCACTGCTGGCACTGTTGTCAAAAAATGACTCACATAAAGCTTTGAACACCTGTGTGGCCCACAGTGAGCGCCCAACGAAGGGAAGCTGTTTCAGTCATTGAGCTAATATCCTTCCCTGAAGTAGCTGTTTCCCTGGCGTCTCTTGTTCTCCAGTAAACTCTGCACCTGACCAAGGTGATCTCCCTTCACCACAAAGTAGGGACCGTGCCCGGACATCCGCCTGTCAGCCTGTCGGGACCCAGCAGGAGACACAGTGCCTCCCCACTCACCAGGATTTTTCACACCCCAGATTAGCTCACCCCTCTGCCTAGAACCCACCACCCATTATGGCAACTCATCCAGAGCCAAAACCAACCCTTACCTCAGCCTTCAAGGCCCTGTACGTTGTGCTCACTACCAGCCTCTCCCTCCTGTTAGCTCCTGACCTCATCCCCCACCAGCTTCCCAGTTCCTGCTCTGTCACCGACACCTCAGCCCACGGCCACCTCCAGGCGGTGGCCTTACATCCTTTGCTGGAAGCCATTTCCCCAGGTACCCATAGGGCTTGCCTCCGCACCGCCTCCCGGAAGGGGCTTCTCTTGCAACAGCCCCCCACGTGCTCTTGGCAACAGTTGACCTTTTATAGAACAAGACCTCCTGGATGTCTGGTTTCCTTCTCTCCCCACTAGTGTGAGCTGCAGAGGGCAGGGTCCCGGCCAGCTAAGCTTCTCTGAAGACCAAGGGTCATGGGAGAGAAAGGAAAAGTGATCAGCACCAAGAGGGACATTGGAGCCTCCAGACACGGAAGACCTGCCTCATCGCTCAGATGGCAAATGCGGGTTCGGGCACGGAAGGGACCTGTTCAAGGCCATGGGTGAGTCATGCAGAGTCTACCTACCTCCTTCCCTTCAGCTTGTCTATGAGCTGATAAATCCTGCAAGTGGGGTTCACAAGGTGTCACCTCAGGAGCTTTACTTTGCCTCCTACTGTCCCTTTAAAATGTATTCAATGGGAGAAGCTCATCCCTGGCCCTGCATGACCCTCAGAAGGCCTCGTGACTTTGCAGGTCACTCAGGCAATGAAAGCACTTTTGTCACTCTAAGTCACCAAATACTGTGTCACTTTAGCAATTAAAAGTGTCTGTGTCTTCTTGTAATCCGGACTCCAGAAGGGATTTAAGGGGAAATCGTGTCTCCCCCAGGGCAAGGCCTGGTGCCCGAGAGATCCAAGGCAGAGGTCCTGCCCTGCTGCTTCTCTCCGCCGTCTCGCGGACTCCCCCGGCACCCATCCCTGCTTCTGCCCCTCCCTGCATGATCTGGGGCTCGGGCACTGGAGAAGGTTGTAAGAGGATAAGAAATGGAGTGAAAAGTTCTCAGCTGCTGGGTACTGTTTAAGCTGGCTTCTCACGCTTGGCCTCGAAGAAGTGCTCAGCAAAATCCCTGCAGAGACCAACCCCCACCGCCCCCTACTCCCCACCCCCCGCCCCAGAGTACAGGCAGGTGCACTCTGCCTGCCAGTCGCTTCCTTTTCACATCTCCGGGAACCCTCAGCTTCTCCCTACTGAGTCTGCTTTAGCTGCCCCGTCACTGCTGGGCAGCACCTGTCCCTCGATGCAGGCTCCTCCCTGTGGGTGTGGAGGGACACACATGTGCCTGCCCAGCTCTGGTCTCTGGAAGTGCAAGGTCAGTCCAGCCAGCCTAGCTATCAGACTGCTCTGACTCCTCTCGGACAGAGTCCAGACAGGGGGTCCTGCGTGTCTTCTCTGCGAGGGACACACATGAACTGCCTCTCACTGAACTTGAGAAGGGGGGGGGGTCTCCTCGTGCTCCTCTGTGTGGTAGGGGAGAGCTGCACCCAGATCCTACCAAGGAATCTTTCCCCAAAATATCTCCCTTTATTCCCCAAACCCATCTTATACTCTCAGTGGGAGGGAAGAGTTTTTAAACCCAGATCAATTTTCTGTTAGTAATTTGCCTCTTGTTCTGGGACCTCACTGGGGAGGGTGGTGTCTATTAAATGATGATATTTCCAATTTAACAACCTGTCACGGTTTTCTGTTGGTTGGTGTGTTTCTTTGGGGGGAACGTAGCTGATGAGAATGTTTATGACACTAACAGAACAGATGATTTTTTGTGAATTTTCTGAAGTTAAATAAAATACGACACATCAGAGATGGGGTCTGGACCAAGCATCCAAGAAGCCTCTCTGGTCTCCACCGATGAAACCTTATCTTCCCTTGAGGGAGACACTACAGCCCCAGCAAGGCCCCTTCCCACCCACCCTCAACTGGAGAGCTGCCGTGAAGGAGAGGCCGTATCTTGGACACCACTGTGAGAGAGTGACTGATGGGTACACTGTCACCTTATGGGTTGCTGTCATTATTCTCATTTTGCAAATGAGGGAACTAAAATAGTAGGAACAGCTTTCTTGAGGTTGCACAGCCATTTCGTGGAGGAGCTGGGACTTGAACCCACAGCTATGGAGTCCAGGAGCCTGTGCCCTTTGCCCTTCTCCAACTCTGCCTCCGGGGAGATTCCAACAGACCGAGAGCACCCTGCAGTGAGATTGCTATCATCCCGTGGGTGTATCCAGTCCTGCAGGGCCATGGGAGATGTCCCAAAGCGAGCCCTGCCCTAGAAGGAGGAGCGGGTGGGAGCAAGCACCACCCAGGTGAGCTTCCTGCCCACACCCTACTGCGGGCACCCATTCAGTCAACCAGCCCTCTTGGCCCTTTACTGGGCAGTCCCGGGCCAGGTTGTAGGAATACTGAGAAAGACAAACTGTAGTCCTGGCCTTAAGGAGCCACACGGTAATGGGATGATGAGCAAGTAAACCAACAAGGACAGTTGGTAAGAACACTGCTATGGACACCATGGAGGCTATGGATTGGCAGGGCAGGGCAGCCTTTAGAGTGAAGAGCAGGTCTGAGCTACAGTGAGCAGAAAGGGGACCAAGGCTTGCCAGATGGCAAAGGCAGGAATGGACCTTCCAGCAAGGAGTCCTTCCAGCACCTTCAAATTGACCACGAGGGCTCCTTTAATAACAGAGGAAGGCAAACCCCCAAGATCTGGGGATGTAACTCAAAGCGGGTCACCACCCCCCAGAAAGTGCCCCCAACTCCCTTCTATACCTGTGCTTGCTTTTCTGCAAAAACACAGCTTTAAATGTTCTGGGAGTCTGTATGTTGCAGGGTCCAGCCAGGCTAAGAGCATGGGAGCAGCCAGTGAGAGGTTTTCACGTTGGCACTTCAGGAAAAAAGGCCTTTTGTCCACAGTCAGTCCAGGGAGACGCTGAGACAATGAGTCAGGGAGAGCAATGAGGAGGTGGTTGCCAGGGCCTGATACAGGCTCTGGGCACGGACCTAAGGGTGAAAGCCCAGGGTGTGGCCAGGAGGAGTGGGGACAGAGAGGACCCCACCAGCTGTGTTGCCTGGGCATCTTGATATCAGAACCTGTGCCATCGCTTCTCACTCCTGCTCCTCCACCAAACCCCCAGCCCAGGCTTCACCACCAAAGGAACCTGCAGGAACTCCCACCTAGGCCAGCCCTCCTTAGTACAGACTTCCATGGTAACATGTTTCTCTGCCTCCCAGCACTGATCAGAAGACATTTCACATCTACTTCTGGGACTTCCCAGCGAAGATCTCTCCCCAACAAGGTGGTAGACTTTGCTGTTTGTTGGTTGGCTCCTTTGCTAGTTGGTTTGTTGGTTGGTAAGTTTGTTGGTAGACTGCGTGGTGACTTCAATGGTCAGCTTCTTAGTACATTGGTTGGTAGGGTGGTTGGTAGGGTGGTGGTTGGTGGGTTGGTAGGATGTTTTGTGTGTTATTGATTCATTGGTTGGTAGGGTGATTGGTAGGTAATTTGGTTGGTTGCCTGGTAGGGTAGTTGATTGGTTGGATGGTTGGTTGGTCAGTTGGTTCACTAGTTTATTGGTTTGTCGGCTGGTTGGTAGGGTAGTTGGTGTGTTGGTTGGTTGGATGGCTGGGGGGGGGGGGCTTGGTATATTGGTTGGCTGGTTGTTTTTCTTTGAATCACCATCATTCATCACAATGTCATGTGCCTAATAAGCCCACAATAAATATCCTCTGTGTACTCTCACATCCACACTATCTCATTTGATTCTTAATATCTCAGTCCTGTTGGTAGGAGAGGAAGTGATAACCTCTAAATTACAGATGTATAGGCTGTGAACTCAGCCAGACCAGCCTGGGTTCAAAACCAGCAAGTCGGAGGCAGAGGCAGAGCCAGGCCCTGCAGAGGTCTGACTGTCATAGAACTCTTACTTCTGATGAATGAGAGAAAATCCTTCATGGTAATGTCAAGTTCAAAAATGAGGGAAAATAGCATGTTTGTTCCTTATAAGTAATCGTGCGGCCTCTGGGTTTTCTTAGTCTGTATTTTTGGTCCTCTGGCTTTACATAAGCACATTACCCTCACACCACTCTGAAAATTCTGTTAGCTGGCCCTCTCTCTTGTGTCCTTACCACACACCACTACTGTGCAGCGTGAATGACACTGAAAGGCCGTCCATTTCAAATTAGTGTGCTTCTCTCTATCCGTTGATTACCTCTTGCAACAAGGAGTTCCCTACCACCCTTGTCAGTTAGTAGGGCACCTCTCAGCCACTACCTTCCATTTATTGGGATAGAGCAAGGCTCAAAGCCTGCTGACCACTGTCTTCCCTTGGGGCTGCAATATGAAGACAGTGAGTGTTCCCAGGAGAGACCTGCAGGAAGGGGAGACCACCCCTGCTCCCACAGGAGTCCGTATCGGCTTCAGGGAACTCCAGCCTCTGCTCTTCCACCAGAAAGTCCAACAGCCTGAACAAATTATTTGATCCCCACCATCCTCATGGGATGAACCTCGGCTGCCCTTCACTGCGTCTTGTAAAGAACGCCTGGAGCCGGGCACGTAGCAGTGATATTAGCTGGCACGTACTAGGGCTGACCAGATACCAGACACCTCTCTGAGCACTCTCCGTTCATTATTCTCGGCCTTATCCATCACACAGTCCTTCCAACTTTCTGTTGTGGTTAAGGCCACCATCCCCATTTTCAGGTGAAACTGAGACACAAAGAATGAAGTAACTTGCCCAGATTTCCCAACTGGTAAGTGAAGGATCAGGCTCACGGATCCTGTTGGCCCAAAAGACAGAGGCACTGAACACGGCCCAAAAGACAGAGGCACTGAACACAGCCACTGTTGTTACTACTACTAAGCTGGTTCACCTCCTGAGAGGTAACCCTCAGTCACGGTGAGTCTGCGTATGTTGATGGTGTTGGGCTCCATCTCCCTGAGCAGGTCAGAGTCTCTCTCTGGCACACTGCCTTGGAAGCACAATTCACAAGTGAAAGGAAAGAGAAATCTGAGCTTACAAAGTCAACCTTAAGAATACTGTTTCCCAAAGTGGAAACGATCAACAAAGACCTCCAGTGATGTGTTACTCCTGCCGCCAGGCCCTGCCAAGCCCAGCCACCCAGCGAGCGAGGAACGCACATGCTCGCACACTCCCTCGCTGTTCCGACTTGCCCTCCAGCTTCCCTCCCCTCTACCCTGTTACAGGATAGGAAAGTAATCCTCACCCCCTCCTTCCCAGCACGAGGGCTAGGAATGCCAGGGCCGCTCAAGGAGGGGAAATTCTCTAACTCAAGCCAGTTCCAAGATAAACAGAAAGCTACCGGCTACCAGTCTCCCATGGCTTGTGAAAACGAGACACACTTTCTCATTCACACCATGTTGGTGAGAATGTGTGTGCACATGTATGTGATCATCAGTGCGTAGGAGTGTGTTTGTGACCGTGGAAGTGGGTGTGAGTGTGCATTCTTAGTGTGCGATGGTGTGTGCATCTGAGTGTGAGGGGTGGGGCCTATTGGACCAGGAGCCCCCATCTGGAACATCGGTGCCAAGAATGGTGAGCTCAGGTCTACACCACACCTTCTCCGAGCGCATCCCTGGGGAAATTCCCTCTCCTCCTCTGACTTCCTTCTGTCGATCCCCGAACGCTTACAGAGGAAAATCCTGAACCCCTTCCAGCTGTTTTGTGCTAAAGGTGGGGACTGTTGATGTGCAGACATAAGGAGAATAAGTTGTCTCAATGAAGGTAAAGACAGCGCCCTAGACTGGCTGAATCCCTCCAGCAAAGGCTTTGGGTCAATCAGATCATTCAGGATCAGAGCTGGAAGGAGCTGGAGAGCCCAAGCCAACCTATCTGACAGATGAGGGGGAGAGGGAAGGAAAACCCAGCATAGCCTGGGGACCACCATCTTCCTGAACCTATGAAAGACAGTCCTTTCAGACAAGAGGCCCTGTGCAGGTGATGAAGCTAGACTCCAAGAGTCTAAGCTCCTGGCCCATGAAATCACAAGCGAAACTGAGAGGGGGCCGATGTGGAGCCAGGGTTCCTTTTGCCACATGGAAGGAGATTCTTTTTACCAAATGGAAAAATTAAAGAAGATATTATCACCGTCCAGCCTAGGAAGGGAAACAGGGGGCTGCAGGCTGCCATGTTACTCATGAGTTGAAAGAGTACAGACAATGTTTTGTTTTTAAGATTTTATTTATTTATTTATTTATTTACAAGTAGGCAGAGGGGGGGGGGGAAGCAGGCTCCCTGCTGAGCAGAGAGCCCGATGCGGGACTCGATCCCAGGACCCTGAGATCACGACCTGAGCTGAAGGCAGAGGCTTAGCCCACTGAGCCACCCAGGCGCCCCACAGACAATGGTTTTATACCCTCCTTTGTGCCTGGTGATGGCACACAGTAACAACTGATAGTGGTAACAACAAATAATCTTTTTATAAGTGAGTATCACAATGAGATTATTTTCAATTGTTATTAAAATGAATATTTAAGATTTTTTTCAATTGTTGTTTCTAAAAATCTTGTATTACACTTACTGTGTCATTTGTTGCCCTAAGCACAGGAAGGTCAAGCAATTTGCCCAGAGACACACAGCTAATGAGAAGCAGAGCTGGGATTCAAGCAGATAAATTCAAGCAGATAAAACTATCTACTACATAAAAATAGGTGAAATATATAAAACATATATCTAAGCATATATATTATTAACATATCATATATAACATACAAAAACATATATAGCATATGTGTAATATCTAACAATTGATGTTTTGTATATGATACATAATTTGCATTTTACTTATATATAACATACATAAATCTATCTGTGAGCATTTTACATGTATGTAATGCATGTGTATATAAATAATTTTATATCCACTATAAATTTATAAATATTTATATATAAAATATTTCCAGCATATAAAATTTGCAAATGAGAACGTTATAACATATAAACTGGCTAGAATATGTCCCTGACTAGCTTGAAATGTAGTAATTCCCCCATCCTGGGAAGAGTGCAAGCAGAGGCTAAAGGCTGCCCCTTGGACAAAGGAGATCCTTGTTGGGGAGAGAGAGGAGCAGAGAACTGTGTGCCGATGAACCTGATTCTCAGTCTCACTGGCTGTCCTGCTGGGTTGGCCTGGCGGGGTAGAGAGCGTCACGTGAGCACCCCCTTGACAGACAGGCAGGTGGGTCTGAGCCCTGGGAGACGGAGAAGAGCAGAGGAAATGTGAGGAGCAGCCAGCCTTGCCTTCCACTTCTCAGTCTGGCCGAGACAAGGTCCTTGAGGGATGGTCAGCTTTGCTGCCCTTCAGGAAGGAAGCAGCTAACAGTGACCCCAGATGGGGGCCCTTTCTGTCAGCTTCACCGGCACCCCCATAGCAAGCCCCCCACTCTCTAGCAGCTGCAGCAGATGAGTTCATCCCCACAGAATCGGCAGAACACTAGAGGAGAAAGGGGTATAGAAAAGAAACCCCCTCCAGCATAGAGCAAGCTCACTGGATACCAGAGCTTGTGGGAGAAGATGCCAGGAACTGCCAGTTCTCCATGGTCTGTGGGCTGATGTCCAGGACATCAGCGCCTGAAAGACTTGGTTCTACATCCCAGCCATGCACTTACTGGTCTCAGTAAGTCACTTGGCAGTGACTGTGACTTACTTTTCTCCTCTATAAAATGGGATAGTACTAGACCCTTTCTTCTAAGATTGTTGGGTACATACACTGAAATTCTGTTTATAAAGTGGCTCATTCAAAGCCTGACACCCTGCAGGTGCCCAATAAACGTGAGTTTCCTTCCCCTTTTCCTGGAGACATGTAAAATGTGTGAATATGATGGCTCTAAAAACAGACCAGAATCAGAAGACATGATTCTAATCCTAGCCCCATCTCGGTCTGCTTCACAGGGTCCTTCCAGGCCTCATTTCCACTCTGAGAAATGAAGGGCTCAGACCCCAGGGCTTTCCACGGACCACCCCATCGGATGAACCAAGGGTCTCTGGGCTTGGGAATCAGCATCTTAAAAACTGGCTTGAGGAATTAGACTCACATCAATATCTGAGATTCAGTACGCAAGATGATGCCTCATGTAATGACCTCCCTTCCTTTTCCCCACAGCCATCCTGAGAGGCCAGGGGGCTCTGGGCTTAGTCCCTGTTAAAGATAGGGAAGCAGATGGCCCCGGGGAAATTACATCCCTCCAGGTGGTAGGAACAACCTCTCTTGGCTCTAGCTCAGTGCATTCCCACTCCCTTTCCCCAGAAACATAAAATAAAATCATCATAATAAGGCCATGACTCAGACACCTCTCTCGCCTCCAGCCACAGGGGCAGGGTCACAACACCTCTCCAATCCTCTGCTCCATACCCCCATCCCAGAAGTCTTGCGGTCACAGCCCTTACTCCACTGCGGGTCCTCCTGAGAGTGACAGAGGAAGACAGAGCTCCTGTACCATAGGGTCCCCCCTCCCTTGGCACAGTCAGAAATAAAAGCCCTTACTCATTTTTTGTATGACAGAGCCAAGGCGGGGAGTCACAGTTGGGTGGGGGTGAGGATCAGCATGGTTTTTGGGGCGGTGGGGGGGAGGGCAAGAAAGATGTAAGCGCTAAGAAACCACTCTGTGTATTTTGCTCACTCCCTATGTCTCCTCCCAAAGCAGTTCCTTATTTGGGGAGCATTTGACTATGATCACAGTTCCATTTGCATGAGAAGTTCCTGGGAGGGAAAAGGGACTTGTCACATTTCTCCCACAAGAGTGTGTTCACACCAAGAACAAGGGAGATGCCAACAGTGGCCTTTGCCGTCACCAGACGTGGCAGCTGAGTGGAAGCATTTCTTCCTCTAGGCACATTTCCCCCCTGTCTCCCTAAGAACTGACTTCTCTCTAGGGAAAGTGAATCTGGCTGTCACCAGCGCAGTCTCCAGCGCGCCCTCCCCGCTCAGCACTCCGGTTAAAATCATGTCCTGTCTCTGCTACAGGTTTATGAGGCCCTGTTTCAAGGATGACAGTCTCTTCTCCGGGTGAGAACAGGAGAGCTGGGGCCAACTGTTACAAAACAGGCTTGTTGGAAGGAAGCCGGCGGGGATGGGGAGGGGGACCCACAGTCAAACTAGGACAGCATTTCCCAAGAGGAGCCAAGCAAGACTCCACATGATTTCAATCAGGGAAGGACACCCGGCCGTTAGCCACTCCACCTCCCAACCAGAGCCAGACGCATCCAGATGTCTGCACAACATCCTGTCTCCCCCAGGTGCCGAGCCTCCTTGCCCTGCTAGCCTTTCCTTGCCCCTGCGGGGCACACCTGGAATGCGCTCCGGCGCTCACTGCTCTCCAAGGCCGGTCATAATTGCTCAAACCACTCACACATGGGTGTAGTTCACAGCGCAGTTTACGGCTCCCACAACGTTGGAGAAGAGGTGACGAAACTGCCCAGGCCCTGAGCTGCTCCCGGGCTGCTGCTCCTGGGGGGACATTTCAGGGTGATACACAGGAAGTGGTATGGCGGCCCCCGTCGTACTCAGCGGGGGATGTGTTTCCAGGTGGAACTCCCAGCAGGAAATGAAACCAATGCCTCTTCCCGGGGAGGCCGCGCGTGGTGGCCGCTGCCTCCCGCACGGCAGGAAGGAGTGCCCGAGGCGGAGAGATGCTGGGCCCAAGTGCTGCTGTGTGCAAAGGGCCTGGGGCGGAAAGCTGTGCCCCGGGCCGCCGCAGGCCGAGCGCCCGAGCCCAAGGCCACAGAGGGCACCCCGGGGGCCCAGAGCGGTCTCGCCAGCCCCTTGGGTGAGCCCCGAAAGGAGCCTTTGACCGAGTCCCCTGACCGCCCGGGAGCCGGTCGTGGCGGCGGCGAGTTCGGAGTTCGGGCTCCGGGAGTGCCGGCCCGCCGGGGCCAGGCTCGCGACCCCCAGCGGGCGGCCCATCCCGTACTGTCCGGCCTGCCCGCCCCGACCCCGGAGCCCGCCTGACCCCAGCCGCGACCCACACGCCACGGGCGCGGCCCTCAGAGGCTCCAGCCCGGCGACCTCCGTGGCCCACGCTGGCGCCCGCCGCGGGTCCGAGAGGCTGGACGCTGCCGCTCGCGCGGGCCCTCCGCGGGGAGAGCCGGCCGCGTCCCGGCCACCGACCGCGGCCTCCACGGGAACGGCTCGCCCAGTGACACCTGGGGCTCCTGCTTCTTGTAAGAAGCCCAAGCCCCTGCCCCGCTGAGGTCAGCTCCCTCTGGGTCCGGTCTGAGACCCAGTCTCGGGGGAAAGCCCGAGGATAAAGCGAGCTGAGGCCAGCGGGGCTCGGCCTTCGACCCCCTTTTCCACCCTCAGCCTCTCCCAGGGAGGAAGCCTCGGTTCTCTCCCGGGTCCTGCCTGCCCCACCCCCTCCGAGATCACCTTGCAGGTACAGGCCTGGTCGCTTTCCCTCCCCTCCGACATGAGATGGGCCTCCGCAGGCCAAGAGGATGTCAGCGCGGACACGGGGAGCCTGAAGCTTGCAGGCCAGAGCCCTCGGCCTAAGGACTGCGGGCAGCTTCCGAAGGGCCTGCGGTACCTGTGTGGGCTTGTGCCCCAGTCGTTTTCCTGGAGGGCTTTTGTCAAGGTCTCAAGGTGTTGTGTGGCCTAGAAAAGGCTCCAAACCAAAGTGGGAAAAGGGAGGCAGCCAACGCCAGCAGCGCCAGCAGCGCCAGCAGCGCTCCTCTGAGACTCAGCCAGCCATTCGGCCGGACGCGTGCAGGGGCTGCTGGGCGCCAGGCCCGGTGCTGGACACTGGGTGTACCGTCGTGATTAAAAATTGTCCTTGTGGACTTAGAGTCTCTGGTGGGGACAAATGATCATCAAAAGCGTGCAAACGTGTAGAAAGGCAGCTCTACCAGGAAGAGGCCCACCGATGAGCCCAGGAAGTAGAGAGCAGCCTGCTGTGCTGGGGGTAGAGTTCAGGGGCCTGCAGACAGGCTGCTGCCAAGTTCCAGAGGCCCTGGAGTAGCCAGTTCAGAGCTGGCCTTCGGGCAGCTTGCTATAAGGACAGAGAGGCAGAGAGCCGGCTGGAAGGCCATGGCAGGTAACGCCGTGGGGGCAGGGATGAGGGGCTGTGTCGGACAGATGGCGGTATGGTGGGTTTAGGCAACAGATGAAGGTCGCTTGAGGTCCTATTGCTGCCTCACAAGAACCTCCATCTTCCAGAGACCCCGTAGTGGAACCTGCAGGAAAGCCCAGACACCCTGAAAACCTTCTCCTCCAGCCAGATGTTGGGTCTGTGAGCTCCTCGGGGATGGGGCTTATCTAGCAAAGTACCAGGCACATAGTAGGCCATGGAGAGTTGCCTTCATGAAAAAAATCCATGGGGTAGGGGAAGGTGGCTGTGGTCCTGTCAGTGACTCCACAGGCCTCCTCCTCACCTGAGGGCTGGAGGTGACAGAGAAGCCCAAGGAGCAGGTTCTGTGTCTCAAAGCAAACCCAGCCCCAAAACCACAGGATGGAAAACTCAATATGGAACCAGACAAATTAATAGTCAAGGGGTGGAGAGTTAAAAACCCAGAGCTGAGCTCTCATAGCTGTTTCCAACGGGAAGAGCCTGGAAGCATTGTGTTTTTGTTCAGAAAATACGGCCCCCATCAGTTGCTGGAGAGTAATTACCCGTTAGAGCCACAAAATGCCAATGCACTGCTCTCCCCACGTGGAACGAGGAACTTTTATGATTTGGAGAGAGGAATAAATTGCCTTAAGTATGACATGTACAAACAGCTGTTCTCTGCCAGAATGCCCTGAAGAACCCATTTTAAATAAACACCTATAGGGGATTAGAATGGGATCCCAGGAAGGGCCTCGTCCAAGGGATTAAAGCCCAGCAGTCCGTGCTGCAAAGCTTCCTCTCCACCCTGACCCCTTCTTCCCCTTTCTCGCAGCCAACAGAGCCAGGTCGTCTGAGAAATTCAGGTCGTCCTGGAGGAATTCTCCCTCTTCCGTTCCCCCAACCTCCATCTGCTGGCACATCACCATCTCTCTGCTGGGCGGATGAGCAGGTCCTCATGGGCCTCCTCCCGCCTCTGCTCCAGCCTCCTCCAGGATCCCACTGTGAACACATACAAATCCAGGCTAACCCTCCTGGCTCCAAGTCCACCAATGCCTCCTTAGTGCCTTCAAGACCAAGGCCACGGTACTCTGTCTAAGGCTGAACTAGTGAGAGCAGGTGGGCACTGCTGGGCTGCAGCCCCACTCCTCCAGCCTCTCATCTGAACTTCACGTAATTTACTGCTTCTTAGGCATCACCACTGAGAAGTCTCCAGACACCTCAGACTCAGTGTGGCCAGGACAAAGTGTGTTGCCTCTGTCGCACCCATCCGAGATGGCCCTCTTCTCCTGGTCCAGTAGACAGTTCCCTTCCAGCTGTGTGTGTACACACACACGCACGCGCGCATGCATGCACGCACATACGCACATTGGAAAATTACTGTCACAAAAAAGGATGAGATCGGGCTATTTGCAACAACATGAATGGGCCTAGATGGTATTACGCTACGTAAAATAAAGTCAGCCTGAGAAAGACAAATACCATATAATCTCATATGTGGGTTCTAAAAAACCAACCAACCAACCAACAAAAAGCTGAATCAGACCTATAAATACAGAGAACAAATGGGTGGACGCCAGAGGGGAAGACGGGAGGGAATGAACAAAATGGGTGGTGGGTAGTAGGAGAGACAGGCTCCCGATCATGGAGTGAATGAGTCATGGGGATAAAGGCGCAGCATCGGGCACATGGTCAGTGGCATTGTAATCGTGCTGTGTGGTGACAGATGGGAGCTACGCTCGTGGTGAGCACAGCATGACGTGCAGAGAAGAACCACTGTGTTGTGCACCTGAGACTGATGTAGTGTTGTGTCGACTGTACTCAAGGAAAAAGAAAACGCAGTCCCCCTCCTAGCCGGTCCCGGACCCGCTGGTCTTACTCCCTGAACCTCTCCTCCTCCCTCCGTCAGTCTGAAACCTGCCTCTCTTCGTTCCTCCCACGCCACCACCTCAAATGATTTTTCTGTCCTTAACAGACCCGCTCTTCCCCCCAAGGCAATGCCAGCTGCTGTCATAACGAAAAATCCCAATTTCAAAGGTTGAACATAAAAGAATTTACTTCTCACTTATGTGAGGGTCTGATACAGGTGCTCCTGATGGCAGTGGGTACTTTTCCTGCAGGTGGTGAGTCAGAAACCGCCGTTCCTTCCGTTCTGTGTCTCTGCCAGGCCCTGAGGCCTCACGCTTCTCTGCAGACCTTGGAGGAGCTCTCGGAGGAAGAGTAGTGAGGCTTCTGTTCTGCAGACGCCCAGCTTTACCTCCAGCCTCTCACTGATGGCTTGAGAGCTAGTCATCCAGGCCCACCTGGACGCAGGGGCTTCTGGGAAATGTAGTTCTTCTGAGATCGCCTCACCTGATCCCTGACACCGCACTGTGGGAGAGGGAGCCTGAGGTGCTCGCTGGAGCACAGCCATCTCTCCGCACCACTCTTCCCGGTGAACGTAACGTCTCAAATCCTTGCAACACACCTGAGGTGTTCTCTGAACAGGTGTGGCTCAGCTCCCCAGCCTCGTCTCCTCCCACAGGTTTGCCCTGTGCTCGCAGCCAGCTGACAGCCCTGAGCTCTCTCTCTGAATGCGTCAGGCTTCTCAGCAGCCTTTGTGGCCACATTTCCCGCCACAGGTGCCAGGGTAGAAATGGGAACCGACAGTGAGGAAAGCGCCATGAGCCTTCAGACAGCAGGCGTGGCTGTCTGAGCCCATCTTAGCCCCCGGGGAAGCTGGAGTCGGGGCATAGTGCACCAGGCTTAGGTGCGCTTCTGGCGTGACCGGGGTGGGCACAGGACAGTGATACACCCCACTTTGCTGGAACCTTCCAGCAAGCCTGGAGGAGGGTACAGTCACCACATCCCCTTTGCAGATTAGGAAAAAGAAGCACTGGAGGACAGGGTGACAGATGTTTGCAAGGTGGCTCTGATGTGCTAGGGCTGTGAGGACACAAGGGTGGGGTGGGCACTGTTATCCTGCGCCACCACGTCAGGGCTCAGCACAGAGCCCTGATCCCAGCCAGGCCCCTTGTCCCCAGGCAGCTTTTCTGGGCTAACTTCCAGCTAACTTCCACCCTCCCCACCTCAACGGTTCCAGAAGACCTGCGTCCCCGACCTGTCCCTGAAACTCCGCGAGCTTGGGCTGCATCCTGGGGCCCCAGAGAGGAGGGAGGGCCACACACAAGTGGCCCGGAGAGAACTGGGCGGGGTGGGGAGCTGAAGAGGGGCAGGAATGAAGTGGACGTGGAGGTGTGAAGGCCAAGCAGGGAGAACCTGAGGAGAGACGGACTGAGGAAGGTGTTCTAGATGCACGAGAATGAAGAGCTCGAGGAGGGAGGCATGAAGCAGGACGATGTGGTGAGGGCCCCGGGGAGGCTGGCAGGGTAGCGGGAGGCTACGCCTCAGAGCAGTGGACACAGCAGCAGCCCCAGAGCAGGAAAAGCCTTGGGTAAGCCCGGCTATGGCCAGCGTCACCGTGCTAGATCTGGCCATGGGGCTTTGGCCAGAGCAGCAATGCGGCAGCACAACCCAGTTTGTGGACAAGAATAAAACGGGTGCTGCTGGGCCCCAGAGCCCCCAGCCCACCTGGTGCTGTTCAGTTCCCAACCCCCCAGACCTCAGGAAAGGAGCCTGGGCTTGCTTGGAACAATCCCAAATCCATAATACATCTTGATCAAATAGTGGCAAACCTTTAATTGAAACCAACCATGGATCTGCATTTCCTCCCTCCCGAAGAGCTGTGCTTTTGACAGAACAGAGGGCAGACGGCATAGTATCCCACCCGGGGAGACTGGGGTCCTGCCCCAGCCCCCCTTCCCTGCTCCCCGGCTGCAGAAGATAAGCTAGCAGGGAGGACTGTAGGCTCCCAGGTAGGGCTGGGGTGCAGAGCTGGCTGTGCTCTCTGTTCCCCCATGTGGTCCCCAGAGGGCAGAATGCTCTCGGGGGCACTCCTGATATGAGAAGAGGCTCCCTGACTGCGGGTGCTGTCCCCCCAGGCCTAGGCTGGGTGTAACTGTCTCTGTATGAATGAATGAATGAATGAATATCACAGGGTCTGGACATGCTGGGAGGGCCTCCCTGTGGAGCCTGCAAGTAGCCAAGAAGTGGGGGGGCTGGGAACCCCAGCCTCGGGACCTCAGGCCACTGTCACCTCTTCCTCAGACCCCAGTCTTGAGCACACCACATGCCAGGGGTACAGCTCCCAGTCATCTTTCCATGAGAGGAGCGCTGGGTAGACTGAGTCTTCTACCCTTTTACTAGAGACTTTGGGAACAAGCATCCCTTTGGTCCTGGCTCTAATGAGGCCCCCGGGCCCCTGTTCCTGCCCAGTCTCAGTCCCTGGCTCACCATCCCCACCCCCACGGGGAGCCTCTTGGGGCCAGATGGGGCATGTGTAACCACATTGTGCCACTGCATGGAAATGGGTGTGCTAGGATCCTGCTAGGTGTCCTGCTCATCTAGAGCCTCCCTTAGGACCTCGGAAACTCGTCTCCACGGGGAGCCCACCTGAGCCCAAGGAGTAAAACCTATTACCCAGCACTGTGTCTCCATCCATGCTTCCGCCTTCCGTGACTTCCCAACTCCGTGTGGTACCAGCGGGACCATCATCAGTCGTGCATCCCCTTCCCCCATCCACCCCACGGGCCGGGTGTCCAGGGCCGGATAGATGGGGCAGGTGAGGCCAATCACGGGCTTGTGCCAGGATCGATACACTTGGAGGATGTCGCTGAAAGATGCCAGCCTGTCTGACCTGCCGGATGAAGCCGAGACGTGGACAGCAGGACCAGGAGATGCGTGAGGGAGTGGGGAAATTTGCCAGCATGGCCTGAGGCCCTGGACACAGCTGTGCCTGGACGTTCAGGCGGATAGCTCACTCACCTAGAACAATAAACTTTTTGTTCGAACCCGTAGGAGTTGGGTTCTGGCACTGCCCTCAAAGGCTTCCTACTCAATATGCCGTTGAGGCGCTTCTCACCTGATCTTACTGGAAGCTCACGGAGGTGTGTGTGCTTCGAAGAGCCCAGATGCTGGGCTAAGAATGACCCCACAGCCCAACGCTCATGGCAACGTCCAGCGCCAGCCATGTTGAGGGTGAGGACTGCTTTATCATGTCCAAAAACATGTCACAAAGCCCCATTAAAAAGCACCGGCACTGTCAGTATCCCTAGTAAGATGGAGAAAAAACACACAAGGAATTCAGTAAGCCCTTTTAGTGAATTTGTGTTTTCTCTCCATGAACAGGATCCACTTACATCAGAGGAAACGCATCCCACAGACACATGTGAGAAGGTTCATTCTCAATCCTGAGAAATGCCTGTGCCCATCTCAGCAGCTCCCCACCCCTCTCAGAGCGAGTCTGAAGCTAAATTTCCCAGCTCCTTCTGGGCAGGGTTGCCAAGCTCCGGGAAACTAGGGAATCATGTCACTCTTCTCCTCCTTCTGACACGGGCGCTAGCGATCACATCCATATAAGGCCTTTCTTTAGAGTTCCACACTTCAGGTGGTTTCTGAGGTGCCTTCCCCTCCCCGCTCAACACGCTCGACCCCAGTGCTGCTCTAACTTGGCATGCATCAGGTCACCTGAGAAATCACAGAAATCCAGAGTCCCAAGCTCTGTGCCACACTGGGATTCTGTGGGGTCAGGTGGAGCCCAGGAATTTGCATTCCTAACAAGCTTCTGGCGGACCGTGAGCTCTTGCGGTTCATCCCATGTCCTGGCTTCTTTGGCGCCCTGGGTGCACCCCACAACCCCCGCAATGGGGGTGGACGAGGGACACTGGAGGTAGAGAAAAATCACTTTCTGGTTGGAGTCTCCATGGCACAGAGGCTTCCGTGACACTTCTACATTCCCTGGGGAACGGCTTGACCTCTTCCCACCCAATATCCTGAGCCAAGGCAGCCAGGCTGTCCAGGGTCCCTCCCGCCCAACCCCCACCCCCCAGGCCTCATCTCTACTCCTGTGCTCTGACATACATACTTAGCCAGGCCCAAACTCTTGCAATTCCTCTGTCAACTGGGGTGACAAATTGTTCCCCTCTTTGCTCTGGCAAGTAGGAAGACCAGAACCAAATTTTCTAGCAAGCGTAACGGGCACATGGTGGCATCTCGTGGACTAAGTTCACCCCTGCTTTTCATCATCTTTCTCCTCTTCTCTATCTTTTTATCCTGAATTCATCCTTACGAATTCTTGTCTCTTGTACCGTTTATCGCATATCCCTAGGGGCAAGCGATAATTGACCGAACAGTGACACAGCAAATATGCCAGGAGGAGGGTCGGAGTGTCCCCGCCAGACCCCCACTCTGGAGCACCTCAGCATCTCGAACATCCCTCGCCCTCGAGCAGCCTAGGACCGCAGGGATCTTCTGGACCTAACCCTGGGGAACTTTCCAAGGTCGCACCGCCCTCCTCATTTTATTTTTCTCAAACTTTGAAAATGTCTCTAAAACCTGATCAAACATTTCCCCATCCCGCACCGCACAAAAAAACAGAAACCTCCCCAGCCGTCCATTTCGCCAGTTATCCGGGGAGCACGAGGGGAGCTCGGCAGAAAGGACAGGGGTGCGTTTCATGACCCGAAGAAGACGCCGAGACGGAGTAGGATTCACAGAGGTCACCGAGTTCTGACAGGCACCTTTTGCTAAACAATTACCTGTTTTGTGCATTGTCATAAACTACGGCATCTTCCATAAAATGTCCAAATGTTACCGAGGGTGGAATTGGACCTCGGGGCCCTATTTCCTGCCACATTACCAGGCGGTAATTAACTCAGCTCCGAGGTCCTGGTCTTCCCCTGGCACCTCCACGTTTCGCCCTTTACTGCGCTCCTCTCAATAACACCTACAGATTCGGAGCTTGAGGACTTGGTCTAGAAAAGGCTCTGCACCTTTCCAAACATCGCAGCACCCGGCAGGCTGGCATACCTTAATCAACCTCCACCCGATGGGTCCCCCGCATGCCAAAGGGATGCTCAAAGGTGCCTTCAAAGGAACGCACGTTGATATTCTCGAGGAAATCCTGTTCTCCCAGCAACCTTGGGACCCTAGTTCCGGGCGCCTCTGGGAGCCAGTCAGTGGCGAGGGAGCCACTAAGCCTGAATCCCACGTCCTAGGAGAAGGGCCCAGGATCTTCCGTGACATGATTGCTTCCCCGTTCCCCATCTTCCTCCACATGCTCCCCACATCCCAGCTTCGTGTAAGAACCAGGCAGTTCTCTGAAGGTGCCGCGTCCTAGAGGTCTCTACGCCTTTTTCCCTGCTGCCCTGTCCGCTGGACAAACCCCACTCGTCCTTCATCAGTCTATTCCATCCTCAGCTCCTTCAGCATCCTCTGCAAACACGAGCCAGCTTCTTCTCTCTCTTGGCTGCTAGAGCCCCACCAAGCCGAGTCATGGCCGAAGGCAGCGAAGACCAATTGTGAGCTCCCAGCTTGCGGAAGGGGTGAGAGTGTGGCATGGTGGCAAGGGCGCTTCCCTCCCCAGTCACGTCACAGAGTTATCCTCGGCAAACACCACACACCCAGACCCACACAACGCATGTCCATCAATAAATCACACTTTTATCTATTTAAGCTATTGGGGTTCCTTGTCAGCTTTCATTTTAAAATAATAATAATAATAAAGTTGCTTTGTGCTTTTAAAAAAAAAAAAAAAAAAAGGTTACTCTATCAGTTTGACACTGACTTCCATGAGGCATGGGATGAAAGCAGGGACCATGCTGTGGAAGGGGTCCTGCCGGGCTGCCTGGGGGGGAATGCAAAGGGCGTTCAGAGCAGGGGGAGCAGCACGGGCAGAGGCTCCCCGCAGCCTCTCCATTCCTCTGCCAAAGGCCATCAGACGCCCCTGGCTCTCTGCCCCTTCCCCAGCTCCCAGCAATCACGCCTCCAGACCTTGCCCTCTCACCACGTGTTACCCTGCGGATCTCACCAGACCTTGCTGGTTTCATTCACCCCTAACCACGACTCTTCAACAAGCTTTACTCAAACTCTCTCCAGTCACCCCCTTTTGAGTGTGTGAGCCCCTCCCCACCAGGCCCCAGACCTAGATCGCTTACAACCACGATTCATCCATCTACTCAGCCTCGAGAAAGAAAAGGATTTGAATTTGTAGCATGCCCACCTGGGGCCAGGTACTCTGTCCATGTCATCTCGTTGGATCCTTGTAAAAATTCTATCATACAAGTGTCACCAGTCCCTTCTAGAAAGAAGTAGACTAAGGCATAGAAAGGTGGAGTATCTGGTCTGGAAAAAATAGAGCCTTTTTTCTTCCAATCTTAGAGGGATTTTTTTCTAAACACCCATCTCTCCCTGTGAAGCACCATGACTAAGAACCACCCAGCCTTCTACCTGGCTGTACCAGGAGATTCCTGAATGACGCTCACTGTATGTGACTGATGCTTACCATAGGGGAGGGCGGTGACAAAATTTGTGGTGTTTGTGATCTGTTTTTCTTTTTGTGTTTGTCCTTTTATGTATTGCTTACATTTTTTTAAAATAATGAACACCCGGGGCACCTGGGTGGCTCAGTGGGTTGAGGCCTCTGCCTTCGGCTCAGGTCATGGTCCCGGGGTCCTGGGATCGAGCCCCGCATCGGGCTCTCCACGCAGCGGGGAGCCTGCTTCCCCTTCTCTCTCTCTGCCTGCCTCTCTGCCTACTTGTGATCTCTGTCTGTCAAATAAATAAATAAAATCTTTAAAAAAAAAATAATGAACACCCATCATTTATAAAAATAATGATTCTAAGAAGTTTAAAAATGGGAGTTTCTTATAGTGCACAGTAAATACGTAAATACATAAGTATTTCCCTGTCACAAGAGCAGGGCTGGAACTGCAAGTGTGGTACCCAACAGCACCTGGATATCAGACATCGGTCCACCCCTCTCACTAAAACAGGCAAGTGGGCTGTGAGCATTTATCTGCATCCTACTCATAGGCAACTTCATAAAAATACTTAGGAATTAATAATTTGTGACCTAGAAATTTGCTGATATCACACACTACAGTCGTATGACCTGCTAGTGAAAGTGTTTCTGGTCTATATTTCAGGAAGTAAGAGAATCATTATTTCCTAATAAGCCACAAAGAGCCCCATGACATCTAGAATTCCCCCAGAATATACTTGAAACCCCCTGGAGGAGGTCATGTCCAAAGTCCGATCCTTCCAGAAGCGTCCGGATTCTGTGTAATAGAGAGAGAACCTCTCAGGCTAAGTCCAGTAATGGGTTGTAGGTGCCAGACATTAACCAAGGAGAATTTAAAGTTACAATCCAATTCATGGGCAAAAGAGCAGTGGTTCATCAGTCAGGTCTGCCATGGCCACGGGAGGCACTGGCACAATACAAATGCTGGAAGTTGCTCATCTGGTTCCACATCCTCAGACTCAAGAAACTTAACCAAAACATTTGTTATATTAATTCCTCCAAAGAATTAAAATTTCTCAGAATATTGCAGGATGGTATACCCTCCCCCACCCCAATTCTCCTTTCCTGCTCTCTTGTGAATGGCTGAAATTCAGTTTAGGCATTCGTGTTTTCAATCAGGTTTAGTGATGTGTATTATGTACAATAAAATGACGTGATTATGTACAATAAAACGCACCAACGTTAAATGTACAATTTGGTAAGTCTTGACAAATACTAACAACCGCGTAACCACCATTGTGGTTGAGTTAGATGATAGAGGACCCCATCACCCCTAAAGCCCCCCTTCCCCTCCTCCTACCCTCCTATTCATCGGTCTGCTCCCTATCACTGTGACGTTGACTGTTCTAGAATTTTCCATCGACCAAAAATAATGCACACAGACTCTTTAGCTTCTTCCTCTTAGTGTCTCTCATTCAACGTACGGCAGTTGAGACTCATCCATGTTCTCGCGTGTATGAGTTGTTCACTACTTTTCAATCCTGACTCCTGTCCCGTTGTTCGCCTACCCACTCCGTCACCGGTGAACGTTAGAATGCCAAGGAACACACCTGTCGAGTCCTACAGGAAGGGTGCGTTTGACTTTGTAAGAAGCTGCCAAACTCTTTGCCCAGGCTGGGGATTGCTTTTGCATAACCCCAGCAACGTGTAAGCGTTCCAGTTGCTCTCCGTCCTTGTCACCGCAGTTATTATCAGTCTTTTCCCATTTTTTAAAATTAATTATAGTTAGCAGATAGTGGTATCTTGTTCTGGTTTTACTTGTATTTCCTTAATGATAATGCATTGAGCACTTTCTCCTGTGCTTACTTGACATTCATGTATATTCTTTAGTGTAACGCTCATTCAGATATTTTGCTATTTTTATCACTGAATAGCAAGAAATCCTCTGTATTCTGGATACCAGCTCTTCGTTAGTTGTGCGTTTTGCAAATAGCATCTCCCAATCTGTGGCTTGCCTTTTCATTTCCTCGATGAGTTCTTTTGAAGAGCAAATGTTTTGCCCTGGAAGCCCCTTGACTCTTTCTTGGGTTTTTGGTGTTTTGTTTGTTTGTTTTAGTTACTGTATGTTGTGATTTATTGTTAAAATCTTTCCCTAATTAATACAAGGTCACGAAGTTTTTCTCCTACATTTTCTTTAAAGGTTTTACAATTTAAGCTCTTGCATTTACGTCTGTGAACCATTTTAAGGTAATTTTTTTGAGGTGGAAATAAAGGTGAAGTTTCTTTCTTTGCATATGCATATCCAATTGTTCATCAAGTTATCTTGGGATCATAGTCAAAACCCAAGTGAGCATGTATGTCTGGATCTATTTCTGGACTCTATGTTCTATTCCATCAATCTAAAAATCTACCTTTATGCCACTACCACCAATCTTGCTTATTATAACTTTATAGTGAGTCTTGAAATCAGGTCATGTGAATACGCTCGTTTTTTTTAACTATCTATGCTATTCTAGATCCTTGATATTTCTACATAAACTTTAGAATAAACTTACAAATTTCTGCTTTTAAAAATCCTGCTTGGGGGGCACCTGGGTGGCTCAGTGGTTTAAGCCTCTGCCTTCAGCTCGGGTCATGATCCCAGGGTCCTGGGATCAAGCCCCACGTCGGGCTCTCTGCTCAGCCACGTCGGGCTCTCTCTCTGCCTGCCTCTCTGCCTACTTGTGATCTCTCTCTATCAAATAAATGAATAAAAAAAATCTTAAAAATCCTGCTGGGGACCTGTACTCCTGGAGCTAATATTACATTATATGTTTATTAAAAATTTTTAAAAATTATTTTTAAAAAATCTTGCTGGGGGTGGCACCTGAGTGGCTTAGTTGGTTAAGTGTCAGACTCTTGGTTTTGGCTCAGGTCCTGATCTCAGGATCCTGAGGTTGAGCCCCGCATCGGCTCAGCACTCAGCATGGAGTCTGCTTGCCCCTGTCACTCTGCTCTTCCTCCCACCCCACTCTCTCTCATTCTCTATTTTATAAATAAATGAAATCTTTCAAAAACAATGAAAAATAAAAATCCTGCTGGGATTTCAACTAAGATTGCTTTGAACACATGGATAAATTAGGGAGACTGAACACTGAGTCCTGTGATGGTGATCAAAGTGTATCTCATCCTTTATTTGAATCTTCTTTAATTCTTCTCAGTAATGTTTTGTAGTGTTCGCTATAAATATACATGTTTTTCATTAAATTAATCGACAACACTTCTTTTTTTTATATGGTTTTATATGGCTTTTTATACAGTATTGCTTTTAAAAGTTTAAATGACAGGTATTCATTGTTATTACGTAGAAAATGCAGTTGACTTTTGTGTATCGACCTTGTGTCCTGCAACGTTACCAAACTCACTTATCAGTTCTAAGTGGATTTTTTGTTCTTTGGGATATTGCATGTAGAAATAATGTCATCTGGGAAGAAGAACAGTTTTACATCTTTCTTTCCAATTCATATGTCTTTTTTCTTTCTTACCTTATGGCATTGTCTAGGACCTCACATAATGATACATATCACATATCACATATCACATAATGATACATACGTACGGTAAATGCAAAAATCATTGCCTTGTTTCTGACCTAAGGGGGAAGACTCAGCTTTCCACCGAGTATTATGTTAGCTGTAAACTTTTGTAGATTTAAGAAATTCCCCTCTGTCACTTGTTTGCTGAGGGTTTTTAATCAATACTAGGTGTTCAATTTTGTTAAATACATTTTCTGTACTTATTGAGATAATCATACTTTTTTCTTCTTCATCTGCTATCATGGTGAATTACATTAATTGATTTTTTTAATTCCTGGAACAAAATCCATTTGGTCATGTTGTGTTATCATTTTATATACTGTTGAATTCAACTGGCTAAAAATTTGTTGAGGGTTGATATCCAAGAGAGATATTAATATGTAGTCTTCTTTTCCTGTAATATTTTTGTGTGGTTCAGACATCAGGCTAATGCTGGTCTCATTAGAGGAATTGGATTATTCCTTTCTTCTTCTATTTGCAGGAAGTTTTTGTGTACAGTTAATATTATTTCTTTCTTAAATGGTCGCTGAAATTCACCACTGGAGCCAGCTGAGTCTGGAAAGGTTTTTTTCATTTTTTTTATTTTGTGGGAGGATTTTTAGCTACAAGTTTGGTTTCTTTGATAAATATGGAGCTATTCAGGCTGTCTATTTCTTCTTGAGTAAGCTTTGATAGTAAGTGTATTTCAAAGAACCTCCATTTCATGTTAGTTATGGGATTTATTGACATAAATCATAGCATTCTTTTATTATTATTTTAATATTAGTAGGACATGTAGTGATATCTCCTCTTTCATTCTTAATATTGGTAACTTGTGCCTTCTCTCTCTTTTCCTAATCAGTCCAGCTAGAGATTTATCAATTTTATTGAACTTTCAAAGTAGATCTTTAAATTTCCCTATAGCTTTTCTGTTTTTTTTTTTTTATTTCAGTGCTTTCTGCTCTTATCTTTAATACTCCCCCTTTTTTATTATTTTGGGTTTAGTTCACTCGATTTTTTTTTCTAGTTTCTTTAAGTGGAAGGTTAGATCACTGATTTGAGAACTTCTTTTCTAACATGAGCATTTAATTTTTCTTTAAGCACTGCTTTACTGTGTCCCACAAATTTTGATGTTTTGTTTACTTGGTTTTGGGATTTTGTTTATTTGTTGCTTTAAATAGCAAATTCCTTTTTATTGATGTCTGATTAACATATTGTGTCCTATTTGTTTCAGGTGTACATCATAATGATTTGGTATTTTTGTACACCGTGAAATGATCATCACAATAAGTCTAGTTATATCTGCCACCACACAAAATTAATACAATATTATTGACTATATTCTCTAGGCTATATGTTACATCTCCATGACTTATTTGTTTTATAATTGGAAGTTTATACCCCCTAATCCCTCTGTTTTGTTCACATTTTTCATTCAGTTCCAATTTTTTTTTTTTTTAATTTCCTTGTGTTTCTTCTTTGACACAGGAATCATCAAGACATGTGATACTTACTTTCCAAATATGTTGGGAACTCTCCAGGTCTCTTTTAACTTCTGGTTTAATCTTATTGTGGTCAGAGAACATATTTGTATGATTTCAAACCACTTATATTTATTAAGACTTGTTTTTATAGCCCAGATAATAGTCTGCCCTGATGAATGTTCCCTATGTTCTGTAAAAGAATGTGTATGCTGCTTCTGTTGAATAATGTGTTCTATAAATGCCAGTTAGGTCATTGTGAGTTGATAGTGTTCATTGATAATGGTATCTCCCAACATGCTTTTTCACTTGCTGTCGATTTGTTCTTCCAAGTGTCAAGAGAGGAATATTAGAATCTCCAACTGTAATTGTTTTTAATTTTATCAGATTTTTGCTGCATAGAGCTTAAAGTTCTATTATAAGTAACATAAGCATTTGGGATTATTATAGCCTAAGTATACATGAGTTTGAGTATGTAGTTGAGACTTTTCTTGGTCTTTTTTATAAGTGATTCTCAACTCTTGTCTGAAGCTCACTTATGTGGGGTAATGATCCCACAGTTCATTACTCTACCCATTCCGGTTTTCCGAAGCAATGACCAAGAAGAAAAAAAAAAAAGATTAATCAAATTAAAACCTAAAAATTATTCTATCGATACGACTAGATAACACTGAAAACCACATGAATTCAAGATCACATTGATAATTCACTAATAACAAAGTTTCCTTCCCTCAAATGAAGGAAATTTCAACTCCTTATCTACATATTTGATCTATAGGATTTTGTATTGGCAGGAAGTCAGACTTCCTGATGGAATGAATGGTACAGTAAAATCCTTAGTAAACTCCACTAATGCATCACTTTTAATTTATAAGGACTGTATTTGGTAACTTTTAATAATTGAATGAGTTAGTGCTAAGGGAACATCAATCACACATAACAAAAATAAATGGGATTGTGCATCATTCACCACTAAGAACTAGATTCAGAATGTGCATTTTTAATCAGCTTGTGACTACTGGGGCCTCCTTTTCCTCCCACAAGTGGGTCGTGGACAACACACTGAGAAACACAACTCCATACGAGAATCCATTAGAGAAACTCTTTTCAGATTAAAGTGCCTGGAAGCACCTGTTTCCCCTCAAGTACCATGGTTCTTTCCATACTCACATGATACTCATTGTATCCCTTTTCTCTTTGACAGCCAGGAAGCTCAGAGCCAAACTTGCAAATCCTACTCTGGAGCCCCGTGCCTTGAGTATTTTCATTCTCACGTCTTCCATTTAAACCGGCATTTGCTTTAATTGTATGATTCCTACTGTTTCAATTTATTAACATATTTCTTATCAGCCATCTCTTTTTGTCTTGTCTGTGTGTATGTAGAACAAGGAGCCGGTGTACATAAATTCATGCACAACTGAGAGTGGCTCCAGATAGCCCTACCGTCCGTGCATGTTAAATACCTGCTCATAGCTTTGCATCCCACGAGTCCGCTCAGGATCCATCCAAGGGGCTAAAAATACCATTGTATACTTACAAGGCTGACTCTTAAATTAGAGGAGAAACAAAGTCAGCTTCCCGCCAGCCTTCCTGACATAAGAACACCTGGGGACTGCAGCCCCAGCCAGGGCCCGGTGGGCACAAGGTGAGTGAGGAAATGAGAAGCAATCCGGATGGTACCACATCACAGAAGAACCCGGCTGCCGGGAGATGTCTTGTGCATTCTACTAGAGCAGTTACCAGGGTCTGGAGTCCCGGCGAACATGACATTGTAATCTCAGTTATGTTTTATTTATGGGGAGTAGTGGCACAGCTAGGGTGTGTTAACAAACAAAGATGATTGCTTCTGAGCCACTCTCTCGTCCGGAGGTAATTAACACAAAGTAATGCACCAGTTGGGGGATTCAAAGAGCCAACAACCTTTTCCATAGGAAAATGATCTGCAACACCCAGGCCAAGAGGGCAGAATCGGAAGAAAAAAGGACGTGTTTTATCTTTGGTTAAAGGTGCATCATTAAAAGGCACTGGCATAAATTATTCTTCCTTTTAAAAAAATCCATATAACATTAAGAAAACTGCGGAGTGTAAAATGTCAGCGGCCGAGACGTGTGGATTTGCAGCTGTTAGCAAAGTGGGCCGGGGGCTCCCTGCGTATCTCGGATGGCATAAATTAAAAATATTGACTGCAACCAAAATAGCATTTGCAATCAGCTCAATGTTGCAATGTGTTATACAGACCATTTGCTTTTAAAAAAATTAAAATATGAATCAAACTTGGATGACAAAGAAGTTCAACTTCTCAGGAAAAACCAAATACATCATCAAAAGGTCACCATTCGTAGACAAATTGCTGTTAAAATTTATTACTTGTTTGCAAAATGTACTGTTGATCATTGGTAACTGCTGAATGCCTGGGTGCCTCCGACTAAATAAATAAATAAATAACGCATCCCGCATTCATTAGGGGGAAAATATATATGAAAAGGTACGTGGAATGCCAGAGCCTAACTGAAGCAGGATAGGGAAGGTGAAGCCGATAAGGGAAGAGCTGAGGGCACAGAATCAGAAGAGAGAGAGAGAGAAATAAACACACATCAGCCAGGCTGACTCGTTAATGCTCCTTGGGAAAACTTGAGATGACAGATAAGTCATAAAGCACAAAAGCCAGAGCATCTCAACATGAACCAGCAAGGTTCCTGAACAGGCTCGGAGATCCTATGCAATTCAGCTAAGCTTTTCGAGGCCCCGCCTCTATCCTCACGCGGGCCGGATGACATCACTCCACCGGTGACATCACTCCATCCGGCTCTGGGCTCCCTGGCAGCAGAGACCAGGCTCAGGTCCGACCTGCGTCTCTGGGGCCCAGCAGAGAGCCAGACACCGAGCTGGGCATTGGCGGTTTCTCCCCCAGCACTCCTCCCTTCCGCCCTCCGGCACTGGACAGCAGCCATCCCCTGGGGAGCCGCAGCTCAGGCCTCTGGCCGGGCCAATGCTAAGCCCCCTGCCACCCTGACTGGTTTAGAAAACCAGGATGAAGCCAACTGGCTTCATGGCTTTCTTCTGGCCAAAGAATTGGTTCAGGAATGGCCATGTGGTCCGTTTCAAGGTGACGGGCTGTGAGGGAAGTTGGCTAGGGAACTCTAGGAAAGGGTCCTTCTTCCTCTCCCGAGAGAGAGAGAGAGAGAGAGAGAGAGAGCGAGAGCGCGGCTGGAAACCACTGTGCTCTCTCCTGCAGGACCATGTGGGGTGGGGGTGGGAAATGGCTGGGAGAGAAGGAGCGGAGAGAGGAGACTGGGCACAGAGACCGAATTGGCCCGCGGCTGGGGTTAGAACCCGTCAAGCCTCCTCAGCCTCCGCTGCTGTGAGGTTGGGCCATGTCACCACTTCCTGGCCACGGGGGTTGGGACGGGGCGGTACTCACTGCTCCCACGCCTGGCCCAGGAGGACCCCTGCGTGTGGGCCTCCGGGGCCTCCCCTGCAGATGGATGTGCCGAGGATCCTGCGGAGACACGCCCCCACCCAAAGAGGCTCTTGACAGCTCAGCCCCACACAGAACTTTCTGGAGCGCTGGAAAGGTCCCGTGTCTGTGCCACACAGCACAAGAGCCATCAATCACGTGTGGCTTTCGAGGTCTTGAAAGGTGGCTAGTGTGAAGAGGAATGGAACTTTTAGTTTCATTGAGTCTTTTAATTAATTAATTAATTTAAATTTAAACGAAACTAGTCGGCAGCTACCCTGTTGGCTCCCAAGGCTCTAGAAGACAGCAGAACACGCAATGGAAGGGGCTGGAGGCCCGAAGCGCCCCAGACAAAGCTGCCCACCATCCCCTTTGTGGGCCTGGGATGTCAGTGAGGGATAAATCTTTTTTTTTAATTTCTTTTCAGTGTAACAGAATTCATTGTTTATGCACCACACCCAGTGCTCCATGCAATATGTGCCCTCCGTAATGCCCACCACCTGGCTCCCCCAACCTCCCACCCCCCGCCCCTTCAGACCCCTCAGGTTGTTTTTCAGAGTCCACAGTGTCTCATGGTTCACCTTTATGACACCGAGCTGCTGCGGGGCTGAGACTGGGGCGGCTAAGCAGGCGTCGCCCGCTCCCCCGGCGAGGCGGTTACAGTCCTTGTCTGGGCGCCGGGCTCAGTATGTCACAGACGCGTCTTACTTAGTCATCTCAGCAGGGAAGGAGGAAGGTGCTGCCGCTATTGTCCACATGTTGCAGAGGAGGAAACAGAGGCGCGGAGCGCTCACACTAGACAAAACTCCTGATTGGGATCCTGGTCCCGGTCACTCTCCCACAAGTGCCCGTCTGAGGCTAAAAGCAAGGGATGATCTTGCAGGCGCCCAAACGAAGGCAGTGGCTAGATTGGAGGTGAACCCCAGAGTTTTATCATCTGAGAGGTAGGCCCCGTGGCAAACAACGAAAGAGGCTGCCGGCTACAAGGCAAATCCCTGGGGTTCTTGCCCCGACGCTAACTCCTTCCTGGATCGCCGGTCCACTAGTGCTGGTAAGGGGGGAGCCGCGGACCCAGGGTTCTGTCGCCCCGCAGCGGGGGCTTCCCTCCACCCAGCACAGTGGCTCACCTCCTCCTTCCCCAGCCCACAGCCTTCTGGGACCCGTCATGCTAAAGGCCAGATGGGACTGGTGCAGGTACCCATGGCCTTCGAGCGCAAGAAGCCTGGGAGCTGGGCCCTTGAAGCATCGGGTTAGCATGGGCAGGCCTGCGTGGGGCAGGCCAGGTATTCTCCCGAAGGAGCGGACCGGACAGCGTGCGGAAAGGCAGGATGCCTGGGGAGCAGGGGCTTCGTTGGAGGGAGGCTTGACGAACGCAGAGGCAGAGGAGGGGGAGTGCTACCACTTCTCTGGCTGTTTATTTAATCCATCCATCACTGTCTGATGTGTGTCTAGGGACGTAGGTCTTTGGAGGTTTTCCTCGTGCATCACCTCATCCATCTTCCCAACCACGCGGTGGGGAGGACTCGTCCAGCCCAGTTTGCTAAGGAGGAAACAGACCAAGAAGTGATGGGGAGTGTCCAAAGCGAGACCTCGGAGAGAGTGGACAGGGGACCGGGAGGCGCACGCGGAGGTGGCTCGGGCAGGGGAGCGGCGGGCTCTGCAGGCCATCATTCACGTGACCCGCACGGGCCTGGAAAACCCTGCCTCTCCGTCTCTCAGGATTCGTCTTTAAAATGCTTATCCCAGGCCCTTCCCCAGATGCACAGACCCAGAGTCTCTGAGCACAGCGGACTGAGGACCTGCATTTCAACAAGCTTCGTGGACGGTTCTCTGCCAGTGACAGTGTGAGAACCACCTGACTAATAAGGTTTTGGGGCTCCACATGTTTAGGGAGACTGTGGGGCATTCCCCAGGAGCAGCTGGCCTCTGGGTAAGGCCACCATTCCCTAGGGCCCCCATCATGGCCCAGGGCGTGTGCTGCCCAGGAGGAGGCAGCGTCATGGTCCAGAGAGACGCTCACAGGGGCACCTGCACCGGGTCTCCCGTGCAGGGAGGGAGGAGCAGACGTCGGAACCATAAGGAGAGATGGGGAAGGGACTAGAAAGACAAGCCTGAGACGGAGGCAAGGGAGACTCTGAGGCAGACAGATCAAGACAGCGGAGACAGAGACGGGGAGAGAGTACCCGAGCGGGATCTGGAGACGTGAGTCGCTCCCATCTGCTGGGCAGTCCAGGCCGGATCGGCACCCCACCTCCGGAGCTGGCCCCCTCCCACATGCCAGCCACCCCCTGCCCAGCTGCCACGCGCTCAGGGCTGTGCCAAGTGGGTGTCTGTGTGACTGTGCCAGGCAAGGCTCCCCGGAGGCACACACATGGTGGGGGGGCGGGATCCAGCGAGCCTTCACGAGTGCGACACCCAGAGCAGCAGGAGGCAGGCGAGAAGGGCCTCTGCAGAGTGTGGGGGAGCGGGGGTGCGGGGGGAGGCAGTCCACAAGAGGCTAGAGGAGGGGCGGGGGAGGGTCAGAGGCTGGCTCAGAACTTGGGACCACGACTGGAAAACAAAAGGGAGAGCGAAGGACATTTTCCTGGCCCCATGTATCAGATCCCGGGTCTACACTCGCCTGTCTGATCCTCAAAACAGCTGGGCCACGTAGAGACCGGTGCCCTCACGTTACAGGCGAGGGACGAGGCTAAGAGATTACAGACCCCAGGCTCTTAGCTGATGAGAGCCGGACCTAAGTTTCCTACTCAGCCTCAAGTGTGCCTAATTCTAAAGGGTATGGATTTCTTTCCACGACACGGAAGTTTCCAAGTTGATCAGAAGACAGAAAACCACACACAAGATTTTTAAACTGTGCAATTTAGTGATACCAGACCTGCCACAAGGCAGTCATGATGGACCACAGACCAGGAGCCGTGGGGACCACAGGGAGCAGGACCAAAGGACAGCGGAGCAGATGGAGTGTCCTGGGACTGTTTCAGGGGTGAAGGGAGTTATCTGTTTAAGTTCCTGCCTTACCGCGTTCCGAAAAGTACTGTGGAGGTTACAGTAAGATCACATACACTGCCAAAATAGGAAATCAAAAACAGGGTGCTGGGTGGCTCAGTTGTTAAGCGTCTGCCTTCGGCTCGGGTCGTGATCCCAAGGTCCTGGGATCGAGCCCCTCGTCGGGCTCCCTGCTCGGCTCGACTGGAAGAGATTGTGCTAAGTGAAATAAGTCAAACAGAGAGAGTCAATTATCATATGATTTCACTTACTTGTGGAGCATAAGGAATAACACGGAGGACATAGGGAGATGGAGAGGACAAGTTAATTAGGGGAAATTGGAGGGGGAGATGAACTATGAGAGACTGTGGACTCAGAGACAAACTGAGGGTTTTGCAGGGATGGGGGGTGGGGGGTTAGGTGAGCCTGGTGGTGGGTATTGTGGAAGGCACGTACTGCATGGAGTGCTGGGTGTGGTGCATAAACAATGAACTCTGGAACACTGGAAAAATAAAATTTTAATTAATTAATTAATTAAATCCCCAGTGGATGCTTGAAACCATACTTAGTACTGAAACCTACACACACTGTTTGTTCCATACATGCACATACCTATGATAAAGTTTAATCTGTTTACAAGTTAGGCACAGTAAAATTACCCACAATAATAATAGAACAATTGTAAAATTTACTGTAATAAAAGTTCTGCGAATGTGGTTTCTCTCTCTCAAAATATCTTACTGTGCTGTCCTCCCCCTTCTTGTGACGATGTGAGACAATAAAATGCCCACTTGAGGAGGTAAGGTGAGTGACATGGGCGCCGTGACGTGGCGGTGAGCGACCAGCGACCTCTTGACCCGACGTCAGAAGGAGGCTTATCGGCTTCTGGGCTGCAGGTCCCTGAAGGTAATTGAAACCACAGACAGCAAAACGGCTGATGACAGGGACTCTGGTACAAGATGAAACATCCTGACTTAGCAAGAGAGGTCTTTACTTGCCAATGCCAAGTCCTAGAAATCACAGAAAAGGCCTCCAGATGAATAGAACGTCACAAACGCTGATCTTATGACATGCTTACATACACACATTTATGTAACTCTATATATAACGTATGCGTGCCTAACAGTTTAATTGTATATGTAGCAATACAGTTACAAGCTGTACGACTATATGATTATAGACCTAGCGTATGTTATATAGTATTTGTATATATGTACATATAGAGTGTTATATAGATGCCTAGAGTTGTCTAGTTTTGTAATATGTAAAATACATAAATATATAATATATAGGTATAGTATATAGTTATCCATACTGTGTGTGTGTGTGTGTGTGTGTGTGTGTGTGTGTGTGTGTCTAAATTCAAAAGGGAATCCCTGAAAGCAAGAGAAATTGAACCCAGAGTGGTGAGAGCTGATGTCACAGCTCAAGGGTTTCAGACCCAGAAGTAGAAGATGAAGCCAGAAACAAGAGCCCGCGCATCCTTATGCGAGAGGCTGGGTGCCTGGAAGGGAGCCCCTTGCAAGTCTGGATCTTGAAGAGCAGCTGCCGTCAGCAGCAGCAGGACTAAGACATGCTACACCCACCGGGAAGCAATGAAGCATGTGGCGCTCCAGGGCCTCGGGTGGAAAGAATTGTGAGGAAAGCATGGAATCCAGAGCCACACTCCCTTTCTAGACCAGCTGAAGAACCGGAGCTCCCACAGAAGCAGAAGTTGCTCTGAAGGATGGTTTTATAACCTGACCTCCTCAGACGCAGCTGGAGGGAAAACCCACAAAGATGAGCTCACAATCTGAAATCACAAACCACCAAGGAATCCAATCCATGAGAGTGAGTCCTGGACACAAGAGACCCCGGGATTAATGGAACTCACAGAGCAGAACCGTAAAACAGCCGAGTTCCCGGGAGGTCAGCGACACGGCGGAAAGCATCATAAACCACTTTTCTATTTGTTTCCTTTGACCATGGAGAAGAGAAGTGCCAGGTGACAGCGGTTTGTTCGTTTTGTAGCCAGCCCTAGAAACGACCCTCGGGGGCAGATGACAATGCAACACCGTGAACCTCGTTGTAAGGACTGATGTAGGTAGAGTAGGGCTCATGCAGGCGGGGGATGCTGTACCTGGAACAGGGAATGGGGCTTTCAATTCTGAGAGAACGGACGGTCCCGTGGGCTGTTTACTGACGAACATGAGCAGACCCTGCTGAGAGCATGAGACCCTGTCCTCTGAGAGAGGGGGCAGTTCTAGGGGTGCAGAGCTTTCCAGCTGGTTGGTTCACCAGATGCCGAGGCACATGCACAAATAATAATTAAGGGCATCCTCTTCCTAACTCCCTGAGGTTGCCTTGGTCAGCTCGGGGGCCATAAGGAAATCCTGTGCTGGGGGGGCTTGCATGGCCCACATTCATCTGTCACAGTCCCAGAGGCTGGGAGTCCAAGATCAAGATGCCAATGTGTAGTCTTCACCCATGGCCCCTGCTTGTGGCAGCCAGCATTGCGCTGAGTGCTCATGTGACCTTGTCTTTGTGTGCACAGGGAGAGGAACAGAGCAAGCTCTCTGGTGTCTCTCCCTCTCGGGGCCCCACCCTCGTGACCTCCTATAACCCCGATCACCTCCAAAAGGCCCTGCCTCCAAATACCATCCCACTGGGGGTGATGAATGTGTGGGGGAGACAAAGGTTCCGTCCATAACAGGTATGGGCTATTAGTATCCCCATTTTACAGGTCAGGTACTGAGGCACAACCAGGTTAAGTGATTGGGCCAAGATCACCAGCTTGTGGGTGTCAGAGTGAGGCTGTGAACATGGCACTCTGCACCCCTAGTGTTTCTTCTTAGTATCTGTACTCTGCTGTTGGTCTCCAGATGTTTATTCCTGAATTCCCTTGACAACCTGCTGAGATAGGTATTACCAGCATTTAACGGGCAGGTACCTCTAGCTTCCAGAGAAGCTAGTTGCTGGAGAGAACCTCCTAGTTGCCAGAGAGAACCTCAAACCCCTTCCCACCTGCCCCAGGATGCCTGCTCACCTCCTCTAGGTCCGTGAGTGGCAATGAACCTGTGGCTTAGGCTGGAAACACACCGTCAACCTCGACACCTGTTATTCCTCTGCACCTACACCCGTCAATCCCTCAGCACACCACTCTTCGGTTTCCAGAAGGACTCCTCTGCTTTTACCACCTCCACCTCTTGGGACACAAATCCAAAGGATGCTCCTCTCTCCTTCCCCAGCCGCCGCTTTCCCTGACAGTCTGCCTGCCACGTGTGGCCAGAAGGGGCTCCCTAAAATGTGATCTAGAATCAGCCACTGTGACCATCCCCATGCATTTCCCTCCAGCAACAGTGGTGACTCCTACATGTCTTCATAAAAGACACATGCTGTTTAAGTACCCTGTGATGTGCTTAAAATCTCGTGTCCCATCAGGGACATCGTCCCAGTGCCCTTTGAAACTGCTCCACTAACATCATTTTTGAAATCTGCAGAGTATCTACTTTATTTCCAGTCTTTGCTACAGTAAATACAGCTACAGTGGACATCTTTATAGTTGAATCTGTGGCTGAATGACAGCTTGCTTGGGATGATTTTCTAGAAAAAAAAAACTTTTTGATTATTTAGGGGCGTCTGGGTGGCTCAGTCGGTTAAGCATTCGTCTCTTGGATTTGGCTCAGGTCCTGACCTCATGGCTCCTGAGACAGAGTTCCGAATTGGGCTCCCCACTCAGTGGGAGTCTGCTGGGACATTCTCTCCCTCTGCCCCTCCCCCACCACCATGTGCATGTCTGCTCTCTCTCTCTCAAATAAATATGTAAATCTTAACATAGATCTTCTCGATTGCTTGATCAAAAAAGACAAGTTTGCTTCTGCTGTGATTGGGCCAGGTTATGTGATGGACGGGCATTTCCACATTGTCCTGTGGTGATTCTGTACAGAGCCTCTGAGTGTCTTGGAAAATGACTAGCCAGAGCCAAAGGGTGCAAGAGACAGGGGATGCTGGTAAGACACTTGCCAGGGCCTACCTTGCAATATTTGCTTCATTTGCAAAGGCAATAGGACCAACCTCCTGAAATTTTGGGCGAGGTATGAGGAAGACATTTCTGATGAGGCTTTCCTTCCAGCACCCACGTCTGGACAGACATCTCCACCCGTGTCCCCTTAAGGGCCATGATGCGGAGTCTGAGCACGTGCACAGCTTCCATTCTTTTGAAAGTTGATATTGTCTCATACACAGTTTTCCTACTATTACCAAAGTATTCAACCTCCTGATTCTAGGGGGATATAAACGTCCCATTAGGGACCCTCTCGTTTACTCACTTTTTTATTGTTGAACAGAGAGGCTGTTTGGAAAATGTTGCTATGGTGTGTGTCCTTCACTGGTGTTTTCTCCTCCCGACTCATAAGCACCATGCTTATGTTTCTTTTTTCTCTTTGGTTCCCAAGAAGCTTAGACTCAACTATACGGTTTTAGGGTAGCCACATGTCACCTTTTCTCTTGGTTATATTCTTACAGAGGTGGACACCCTTTACTCTTGTTTTTTTTTTCTCTCTCTGATCCTAATGTTCTACTGGGTTTTTAAAAAATATCTTATTGTGCTTCCTACTGGCCTTCTCACAGCTTTGTGGGATGAGAAAGGATGGAAATTGTTAATAAAGAATTTAATGAAAGTTGAGGCAAAGGCAAATGTGTCTGGGTCTATAGCTCTTCCTCTCTCCAGAAATTGCTAACTAGTATACTTAGTATAGTTTCTGAGAATGACATCACCAGATCAAATAGAACACCATCAGACCTTTAATAAATACACACCACTCCAGAGCTTTCGAGAGAAAACACGGGAATGTGTTTGCAACACGATATAAGTAACAAACCGAACTCTCCACTGTGCCTCCAAACAAAGGTGGAAAGGCTATTCGTGTGGAGACCTGAAGGGGAAGGGAGCCTGGGGTGCCACCTGCAGCTTTCCTCTTAATTTCTTTCACTTTCCACCTCTTTGGTTCTGCACACCTGCTTCCACCCTAGAGCACAGGACATGGAGTAGAAGCTTAGTACAACCTTGCTGGTGGAAAGGAGGATACAGGTGAGGGAGAAGCACTGGGAAGGCAGCACCATGTGTGACCTCCCAGTAGCTCCTTGCTTTGGTAAAAGACTAGCCTGCTCTCTGGAAACTTTAGCCTGTAATGCATCCTGAGCCCAAAAAAAGTTGCATATGGCCTGTCCCATGAACGACATGCCAGCATCATCATCCTATCTTGGGATCTGGTTGGGAGAGTAACCACCACTTCCCCTAGATAGGGCTCCGGGGTTCCCATCCTGGGATATGTCCTAAATTGGATATGTCTTACTTTAAAAAATTTTTTAATTGTAAAAGATCACAGAGACATAAATCTATTTTCAGTACAGCCTGTGAGGAATAAACCACAGTAAAGAAAGACCATTTAGACTGGGGCAGGATGAAATGGACAGAGGACAGGGTTCCTGATCTGTGATAAAGAACATTCATGTCCCCTCTAGCTTCCTGCTAGAGCCTGTGCACCCATCGAAAAGCCAGAATGTTCATCGTCTGTTCACTGTCTGCCTCCCCAGCTAACCAGGAGTCAGCCATGACATGGACAGTGTCCCCACCACCTAGAAGCAGGGGGACACTCTGTAGGAACCCTGGATAGTTAAGGAAACAAATATCTGAAGATATGGGTGGATGTCTTACCCTGCCCACTGAAAGGTAATACCCTGGAAGGCAGGGGTGTGTCTTATTGATTCATAACTCCCCGGCAGAGTCCGTGCACAGCATGGGTCTTTGATGAGTGTTTATTTCATAAGCAACTTGTGATTGGATGGATGAGTGGGTGGATGGATGGATGAGTGGATGGACAAATGGATGGATGGATGGATGGACAAATAGATGGATGGATGGATGGATGGACAAATGGATGGATGGATGGATGGATGGATGGACAAATAGATGGATGGATGGATGGATGG